>NC_069501.1:21514519-21814519 GCF_027579735.1 Bombina bombina | reverse complement strand
TACTATCTACCTGACAGTACTATGTATATAACACTACCTGATTACAGTACTGTACTATCTACCTGACAGTACTATGTATATAACACTACCTGATTACAGTACTGTATTATCTACCTGCCAGTACTATGTAGAGAAGACTACCTGATTACAGTACTGTATTATCTACCTGACAGTACTATGTATATAACACTACCTGATTACAGTACTGTACTATCTACCTGACAGTACTATGTATAGAATACTACCTGATTACAGTACTGTACTATCTACCTGACAGTAATATGTATAGAATACTACCTGATTACAGTACTGTATTATCTACCTGACAGTACTATGTATAGAATACTACCTGATTACAGTACTGTACTATCTACCTGACAGTAATATGTATAGAATACTACCTGATTACAGTACTGTACTATCTACCTGACAGTACTATGTATAGAATGAATGTGTGTAAGGTGGCGCAAATAAATGCTGTTTCTAATTAATGGTGATATTGTTCTGAATAATACAATAATGTTGTCCTAAAATAATAATAAAACAAGTTTAAATAAAAAAGGGCATGGATACCCTACTGTGGATCCTCAATTATGTATAGTAAGAAATGACCTGTGTAAATTTGCTACTAGCGCATGTCAAAGAAATAAATAAAATATATATGTATGTATGAACAATAAGAGTCTGTTTGTACGAATACAATAATACAATTTATTGAATACTTTATAGTATCTGTCTAAAATGATCGGTTAAAAGAGTCTAAATAAAATATCACCAGTGTTGCTGTCTAGGAAGGTTAAATGCTCTGCTATGTACTAATACAATAATATCTCAATCTCCTAAGTGCAAATAAACTATACTGATGTAATGGCATTAGAAATGTATCTATATACAGTCTAACAAAATACTACTGAATACAAGGCTATTTGGTAACAATTGTTGTTTCTTATATTCGTTAACTACACAATATAGCAAAATACTGCTGGACACAATTTTATTCAGTAACAAATGTTTGTTTCCTATGATCGTTGGCCTCTGAAGATGTCCATTCTATTTACACATATAGTTATTGTTGTGATGGATACTATGATATGGCAATTTAAGGGGTTTACACCTCTTTTCAGATAACTTATGTTCCGATGCAGTAGGCAAGAACAGTAATAAGGCTAGGTGTATATAACTGTTCTTTCACCAATTAGTAGTGGTAGATAGGCATATACTCGATAGCCCTTTTTTAAAATTTTAACGAACAGTAGAGATCAAAAGCAAGATATATTCATGAATATTTTAAAAGCGTCTTTTCATATGTGTTGTCACTTTGTGGTGTCTTCTCGGATGGACAGTGCATTGTCTTCGTGATCCTTCCCCGTTGTGCAAAGAGTCCCGGTGGAGTACCGTGTTTTTTAGCCTCCGTTTACCAGGTGCACTTGCAGGGTCTTGTCTTTGGTGGTTGTAGGCTTCTCGTTATCCAAACTTCACTTAGATTAGTGAGCTGATCGCTTTCAAGTGGCTGTTGTCTTCGCGAGATTCCCCCGCTGGGGCTCTGTATTTGCCGGTTTAACTTCCTCGGCACTCTCTCGTCACTTGGCCGACACTATACTCCTCTGGAGCTGTTGTCTTTGCGAGAATCCCCGGTTGGGGCTTTGTATTTGCCGATTTAACTTCCTCGGCACTCTCTCGTCACTTAGCCGACACTATACTCCTCTGGAGCTGTTGTCTTTGCGAGAATCCCCGGTTGGGGCTTTGTATTTGCCGGTTTCACTTCCTCGGCACTCTCTCGTCACTTAGCCGACACTATACTCCTCTGGAGCTTCGCTGTTTGGCGGCTTTTTTCCACTGGTCGTTTGTTTTGAAATCAGGTTTCTACACGTTTCGGCATTCCACCTTTCTCGCAAAGACAACAGCTCCAGAGGAGTATAGTGTCGGCCAAGTGACGAGAGAGTGCCAAGGAAGCTAAACCGGCAAATACAGAGCCCCAGCCGGGGATTCTCGCGAAGACAACAGCCACTTGAAAGCAATCAGCTCACTAATCTAAGTGAAGTTTGGATAACGAGAAGCCTACAACCACCAAAGACAAGACCCCGCAAGTGCACCTGGTAAAGGGAGGCTAAAAGACACGGTACTCCACCGGGACTCTTTGCACAACGGGGAAGGATCACGAAGACAATGCACTGTCCATCCGAGAAGACACCACAAAGTGACAACACATATGAAAAGACGCTTTTAAGATATTCATGAATATATCTTGCTTTTGATCTCTACTGTTCGTTAAAATTTTAAAAAAGGGCTATCGAGTAAAAGCCTATATACCACTACTAATTGGTGAAAGAACTGTTATATACACCTAGCCTTATTACTGTTCTTGCCTACTGCATCGGAACATAAGTTGTCCGAAAAGAGGTGTAAACCCCTTATATTGCCATATCATAGTATCCATCACAACAATAACTATATGTGTAAATAGAATGGACATCTTCAGAGGCCAATGATCATAGGAAACAAACATTTGTTACCAAATAAAATTGTGTCCAGCAGTATTTTGCTATATTGTATAGTTAACGAATATAAGAAACAACAATTGTTACCAAATAGCCTTGTATTCAGTAGTATTTTGTTAGACTGTATATAGATACATTTCTAATGCCATTACATCAGTATAGTTTATTTGCACTTAGGAGATTGAGATATTATTGTATTAGTACATAGCAGAGCATTTAACCTTCCTAGACAGCAACACTGGTGATATTTTATTTAGACTCTTTTAACCGATCATTTTAGACAGATACTATAAAGTATTCAATAAATTGTATTATTTTATTCGTACAAACAGACTCCTATTGTTCATACATACATATATATTTTATTTATTTCTTTGACATGCGCTAGTAGCAAATTTACACAGGTCATTTCTTACTATACATAATTGAGGATCCACAGTAGGGTATCCACCCCCTTTTTTATTTTTTTATCTACCTGACAGTACTATGTATAGAATACTGATTACAGTACTATACTATCTACCTGACAGTATTATGTATAGACTACTACCTGATTACAGTACTGTATTATCTACCTGACAATACTATGTATAGCATACTATCTGATTACAGTACTGTATTATCTACCTGACAGTACTATGTATAGCATACTATCTGATTACAGTACTGTACTATGTATAAAAAAGACATGTGCGATTCGTTTCGAATCGATTCGGAAATTTGGCAGAAATTTTAAAATTCGGGCTTCGGATCGATTCGGATTTCCGAATTAAAATAGGGCTGAATTTACCGAATAAATCCGAATTAGTTCGGAATTATTCGGTAGATTCGAATGGCCATGTATTACACTAGTATTGTACAGTATATAAGGTTATATCACTCTGCTATGGGTTACACCTAATATACAGTACATAACACTAGTCTAATACATAGCACATCCCACCGAATTCTGAATTTCCGAACTGAACCGAACCGAATCCAGCTGAATTTATTCGAATCCGAAACGAATTTGAACTGAAATTCGAAAAAAATCGGAATCGATCCAAATTTTTTCGCCATGCACATATCTAGTATAGAATACTACCTGATTACAGTACTGTAGTATTTACCTGACAGTACTATGTATAGAATAATAACTGATTACAGAACTGTATTATCTACCTGACAGTACTATGTATAGAATACTACCTGTTTAAAGTACTGTACTATCTACCTGACAGTACTATGTATAGAATACTACCTGATTACAGTACTGTATTATCTACCTGACAGTACTATGTATAGAATACTACCTGATTACAGTACTGTATTATCTACCTGACAGTACTATGTATAGAATATTACCTAATTACAGTACTGTATTATCTACCTGACAGAACTATGTATAGAATACTACCTGATTACAGTACTGTATTATATACCTGACAGTATTATGTATATAACACTACCTGATTACAGTACTGTACTATCTACCTGACAGTACTATGTATAGTACTAAGTATAACATACTACCTGATTACAGTACGGTATTATCTACCTGACAGTACTATGTATAAAATACTACCTGATTATAGTACGGTATTATCTACCTGACAGTACTATGTATAGAATACTACCTGATTATAGTACAGTATTATCTACCTGACAGTACTATGTATAGAATACTACCTGATTATAGTACGGTATTATCTACGAGACAGTACTATGTATAGAATACTACCTGATTACAGTACTGTATTATCTACCTGACAGTACTATTTTTAGAATAATACCTGATTACAGTACTGTATTATCTACCTGACAATACTATGTATAGAATACTACCTGATTACAGTACTGTACTATCTACCTGACAGTACTATATATAGCATACTATCTGATTACAGTACTGTATTAGCTACCTGACAGTACTATGTATAGCATACCATCTGATTACAGTACTGTACTATATTCCTGACACTACTATGCATAGAATACTACCTGTTTATAGTACTGTACTATCTATCTGACAGTAATATGTATAGAATACAACCCGATTACAGTACTGCAATATCTACCTGACAGTGCTATGTATATAACACTTCCTGATTACAGTACTGTACTATTTACCTGCCAGTACTATGTATAGAATACTACCTGATTACAATACTATGTATAGAATACTACCTGATTACAGTACTGTACTATCTTCCTGACAGTACTATGTATAGAGTACTACCTGATTACAGTCCTGTAAAATCTACCTGACAGTACTATGTATAGAATACTAACGGATTACAGTACTGTGTTATCTACCTGACAGTACTATATATAGCATACTATCTGATTACAGTACTGTATTTTCTACCTTACAGTACTATGTATAGAATACTACCTGATTACAGTACTGTACTATATTCCTGACACTACTTTGTATAGAATAGTACCCGATTACAGTACTGTACTATCTACCAGACAGTAATATGTATAGAATACAACCTGATTACAGTACTGCAATATCTACCTGACAGTACTATGTACATAACACTACCTGACTACAGTACTATACTATTTACCTGCCAGTACTATGTATAGAATACTACATGATTACAGTACTGTATTATCTACCTGACAGTACTATGTAGAGAAGACTACCTGATTACAGTACTGTATTATCTACCTGACAGTACTATGTATAGTACACTACCTGATTACAGTACTGTATTATCTACCTGATAGTATTATGTATATAACACTACCTGATTACAGTATTGTACTATCTACCTGACAGTACTATGTATAGAATACTACCTGATTACAGTATTTTACCATGTATAGAATACTATCTGATTACAGTACTGTATTATCAACATTACAGTACTATGTATAGAATACTACCTGATTACAGTATTTTACCATGTATAGAATACTATCTGATTACAGTACTGTATTATCAACATTACAGTACTATGTATAGAATACTATCTGATTACAGTATTGTATTATCTACCTGACTGTACTATGTATAGAATACTACCAGATTACAGTAATGTATTATCTACCTGACTGTACTATTTATAGAAATCTACCTGATTACAGCACTGTATTATATACCTGACAGTACTATGTAAAGAATACTACCTGATTACAGTACTGTATTATCTACCTGACAGAACTATGTATAGAATACTACCTGATTACAGGACTGTATTATCTACCTGACAGTACTATGTATAGAATACTACCTGATTACAGAACTGTATTATCTACCTTACAGTACTATGTATAGTACTATGTATAACATACTACCTGATTACAGTACTGTATTATCTACCTGACAGTACTATGTATAGAATACTACCTGATTACAGTACTGTATTATCAACCTTACAGTACTATGTATAGAATACTACCTGATTACAGTACTGTATTATCTACCTGACTGTACTATGTATAGAAATCTACCTGATTACAGCACTGTATTATCTACCTGACAGTACCATGTATAGAATACTATCTGATAACAGTACTGTATTATCTACCTGACAGAACTATGTATAGAATACTACCTGATTAAAGAGCTGTATTATCTACCTGACAGTACTATGTATAGAATACTACCTGATTACAGTACTGTATTATCTACCTGACAGTACTATGTATAGAATACTACCCGATTACAGTACTGTACTATCTACCTGACAGTACTATGTATAGTACTATGTATAACATACTACCTGATTACAGTACTGTATTATCTACCTGACAGTACTATGTATAGAATACTACCGGATTACAGTACTGTAATATCTACCTGACAGTACTATGTATAGCATACTACCTGATTACAGTACTGTATTATCTACCTGACAGTACTATGTATAGAATACTCCCTGATTACAGTACAGTATTATCTACCTGACAGTACTATGTATAGAATATTCCCTGATTACAGTACTGTATTATCTTCCTGACAGTACTATGTATAGAATACTACCTGATTACAGTACTGTATTATCTACCTGACAATACTATGTATAGAATACTACCTGATTACAGAACTGTATTATCTACCTGACAGTACTATGTATAGAATACTACCTGATTACAGTACTGTACTATCTACCTGACAGTACTATGTATAGCATACTATCTGATTACAGTACTATGTATAGCATACTATCTGATTACAGTACTGTATTATCTATCTGACAGTACTATGTATAGAATACTACTGTATTATCTACCTGACAGTACTATGTATATAACACTACCTGATTACAGTACTGTACTATGTATACAATACTACCCGATTACAGTACGGTATTATCTACCTGACAGTACTATATATAGAATACTACCTGATTACAGTACTGTATTATCTACCTGACAGTACTATGTATATAACACTACCTGATTACAGTATTTTACTATCTACCTGACAGTATTATGTATAGAATACTACCGGATTACAGTACTGTATTATCTACCTGACAGTACTATGTATAGAATACTATCTGATTACAGTACTGTATTATCTACCTGACAGTACTATGTATAGAATACTACCTGATTACAGTACTGTACTATCTACCTGACAGTACTATGTATAGAATACTACCTGATTACAGTACTGTATTATCTACCTGACAGTACTATGTATATAACACTACCTGATTACAGTACTGTACTATCTACCTGACAATACTATGTATAGAATACTACCTGATTACAGTACTGTACTATCTACCTGACAGTACTATATATAGAATATTCCCTGATTACAGTACTGTATTATCTACCTGACAATACTATGTATAGAATACTACCTGATTACAGAACTGTATTATCTACCTGACAGTACTATGTATAGAATACTACCTGATTACAGTACTGTATTATCTACCTGACAGTACTATGTATAGAATACTACCGGATTACAGTACTGTAATATCTACCTGACAGTACTATGTATAGCATACTACCTGATTACAGTACTGTATTATCTACCTGACAGTACTATGTATAGAATACTCCCTGATTACAGTATTGTATTACCTACCTGATTACAGTAATGCAGTGATTTTTAACCTTTTTTTTGCCGTGGCACACTTTTTTACATTAAAAAATCCTGTGGCACACCACCATCCCAAAATGTTTAAAAAATCACACATTGTAGCCTAATACAGCATATATATACACATACACACAAACACACACATACTGTATGTATTGTGCTGTTATGCCATGCCTCCTACAAACTACCCCTGCACTGGGAGTAAAAAACAAGCAAAGTTTAAAAAATATGTCACACTGTTGTCAGTCTGCCGTGGCACACCTGAGGATCTCTCACGGCACACTAGTGTGCCACGGCACACTGGTTGAAAAACACTGCAGTAATGTACTATCTACCTGACAGTACTATGTATAGCATACTACCTGATTACAGTACTGTATTATCTTCCTGACAGTACTATGTATAGAATACTACCTAATTACAGAACTGTATTATCTACCTGACAGTACTATGTATAGAATACTACCTGATTACAGTACTGTACTATGTATAGCATACTATCTGATTACAGTACTGCATTATCTACCTGACAGTACTATGTATAGCATACTATCTGATTACAGTACTGTATTATCTATCTGATAGTACTATGTATAGAATACTTCCTGATTACAGTACTGTACTATGTATAGAATACTATCTGATTACAGTACTGCATTATCTACCTGACAGTACTATGTATAGCATACTACCTGATTACAGAACTGTATTATCTACCTGACAGTACTATGTATAGAATACTACCTGATTACAGTACTGTTATCTACCTGACAGTACTATGTATATAACACTACCTGATTACTATACTGTACTATGCATAGAATACTACCTGATTACAGTACTGTATTATCTACCTGACAGTACTATGTATAGCATACTACCTGATTACAGTACTGTATTATCTACCTGACAGTACTATGTATAGAATACTCCCTGATTACAGTACTGTATTATCTACCTGACAGTACTATGTATAGCATACTATTTGATTACAGTACTGTATTATCTACCTGACAGTACTATGTATAGCATACTCTCTGATTACAGTACATTATTATCTACCTGACAGTACTATGTATAGCATACTATCTGATTACAGTACTATGTATATAACACTACCTGATTACAGTACTGTACTATGTATGGAATACTACCTGATTACAGTACTGTACTATCTACCTGACAGTATTATGTATAGAACACTACCTGATTACAGTACTGTATTATCTACCTGACAGTACTATGTATAGCATACTATCTGATTACAGTACTGTATTATCTACCTGACAGTAATATGTATAGCATACTACCTGATTACAGTACTGTATTATCTACCTGACAGTACTATGTATAGAATACTACCTGATTACAGTACTGTACTATGTATAGAATACTACCTAATTACAGTACTGTATTATCTACCTGACAGTACTATGTATAGAATACTACCTGATTACAGTACGGTTATCTACCTGACAGTACTATGTATATAACACTACCTGATTACTGTACTGTACTATGCATAGAATACTACCTGATTACAGTACTGTATTATCTACCTGACAGTACTATGCATAGAATACTACCTGATTACAGTACTGTATTATCTACCTGACAGTACTATGCATAGAATACTACCTGATTACAGTACAGTACTATGTATAGAATACTACCTAATTACAGTACTGTATTATCTACCTGACAGTACTATGTATAGAATACTACCTGATTACAGTACGGTTATCTACCTGACAGTACTATGTATATAACACTACCTGATTACTGTACTGTACTATGCATAGAATACTACCTGATTACAGTACTGTATTATCTACCTGACAGTACTATGCATAGAATACTACCTGATTACAGTACTGTATTATCTACCTGACAGTACTATGTATAGCATACTATCTGTTTACAGTACTGTACTATGTATAGAATACTAACTGATTACATTACTGTACTATCTACCTGACAGTACAATGTGTAGATTACTACCCGATTACAGTACTGTATTATCTACCTGACAGTACTATGTATATAACACTACCCGATTACAGTACTGTACAATCTACCTGACAGTACTATGTATAGAATACTACCTGATTATAGTACTGTATTATCTACCTGACAGTACTATGCATAGAATACTACCTGATTACAGTACTGTACTATGTATAGAATACTACCTAATTACAGTACTGTATTATCTACCTGACAGTACTATGTATAGAATACTACCTGATTACAGTACGGTTATCTACCTGACAGTACTATGTATAGAATACTACCTGATTACAGTACTGTACTATCTACCTGACAGTACTATGTATAGAATACTATCTGATTACAGTACTGTATTATCTACCTGACAGTACTATGTATAGAATACTACCTGATTACAGTACTGTATTATCTACCTGACTGTACTATGTATAGAATACTACCGGATTACAGTACTGTATTATCTACCTGACTGTACTATGTATAGAAATCTACCTGATTACAGCACTGTATTATCTACCTGACAGTACTATGTATAGAATACTACCTAATTACAGTACTGTATTATCTGACAGAACTATGTATAGAATACTACCTGATTACAGTACTGTATTATCTGACAGAACTATGTATAGAATACGACCTGATTACAGTACTGTACTATCTACCTGACAGTACTATGTATAGAATACTACCTGATTACAGTACTGTATTATCTACCTGACAGTACTATGTATAGAATACTACCTGATTACAGTACTGTTATCTACCTGACAGTACTATGTATATAACACTACCTGATTACTGTACTGTACTATGCATAGAATACTACCTGATTACAGTACTGTATTATCTACCTGACAGTACTATGTATAGCATACTACCTGATTACAGTACTGTATTATCTACCTGACAGTACTATGTATAGAATACTCCCTGATTACAGTACTGTATTATCTACCTGACAGTACTATGTATAGCATACTATTTGATTACAGTACTGTATTATCTACCTGGCAGTACTATGTATAGCATACTACCTGATTACAGTACTGTATTATCTACCTGACAGTACTATGTATAGCATACTATCTGATTACAGTACTATGTATATAACACTACCTGATTACAGTACTGTACTATGTATGGAATACTACCTGATTACAGTACTGTATTATCTACCTGACAGTACTATGTATATAACACTACCTGATTACAGTACTGTATTATCTACCTGACAGTACTATGTATAGCATACTATCTGATTACAGTACTGTATTATCTATCTGACAGTAATATGTATAGCATACTACCTGATTACAGTACTGTATTATCTACCTGACAGTACTATGTATAGAATACTACCTGATTACAGTACTGTACTATGTATAGAATACTACCTAATTACAGTACTGTATTATCTACCTGACAGAACTATGTATAGAATACTACCTGATTACAGTACTGTATTATATACCTGACAGTATTATGTATATAACACTACCTGATTACAGTACTGTACTATCTACCTGACAGTACTATGTATAGTACTATGTATAACATACTACCTGATTACAGTACGGTATTATCTACCTGACAGTACTATGTATAAAATACTACCTGATTAAAGTACGGTATTATCTACCTGACAGTACTATGTATAGAATACTACCTGATTATAGTACAGTATTATCTACCTGACAGTACTATGTATAGAATACTACCTGATTATAGTACGGTATTATCTACGAGACAGTACTATGTATAGAATACTACCTGATTACAGTACTGTATTATCTACCTGACAGTACTATTTTTAGAATAATACCTGATTACAGTACTGTATTATCTACCTGACAATACTATGTATAGAATACTACCTGATTACAGTACTGTACTATCTACCTGACAGTACTATATATAGCATACTATCTGATTACAGTACTGTATTAGCTACCTGACAGTACTATGTATAGCATACCATCTGATTACAGTACTGTACTATATTGCTGACACTACTATGCATAGAATACTACCTGTTTATAGTACTGTACTATCTATCTGACAGTAATATGTATAGAATACAACCCGATTACAGTACTGCAATATCTACCTGACAGTGCTATGTATATAACACTTCCTGAATACAGTACTGTACTATTTACCTGCCAGTACTATGTATAGAATACTACCTGATTACAGTACTATGTATAGAATACTACCTGATTACAGTACTGTACTATCTTCCTGACAGTACTATGTATATAACACTACCTGATTACAGTCCTGTAAAATCTACCTGACAGTACTATGTATAGAATACTAACGGATTACAGTACTGTGTTATCTACCTGACAGTACTATATATAGCATACTATCTGATTACAGTACTGTATTTTCTACCTGACAGTACTATGTATAGAATACTCCATGATTACAGTACTGTATTATCTACCTGACAGTACTATGTATAGAATACTCCATGATTACAGTACTGTATTATCTACCTGACAGTACTATGTAGAGAAGACTACCTGATTACAGTACTGTATTATCTACCTGACAGTACTATGTATAGAATACTCCATGATTACAGTACTGTATTATCTACCTGACAGTACTATGTATAGAATACTCCATGATTACAGTACTGTATTATCTACCTGACAGTACTATGTAGAGAAGACTACCTGATTACAGTACTGTATTATCTACCTGACAGTACTATGTATAGAATACTCCATGATTACAGTACTGTATTATCTACCTGACAGTACTATGTAGAGAAGACTACCTGATTACAGTACTGTATTATCTACCTGATAGTATTATGTATATAACACTACCTGATTACAGTATTGTACTATCTACCTGACAGTACTATGTATAGAATACTACCTGATTACAGTATTTTACCATGTATAGAATACTATCTGATTACAGTACTGTATTATCAACATTACAGTACTATGTATAGAATACTACCTGATTACAGTATTTTACCATGTATAGAATACTATCTGATTACAGTACTGTATTATCAACATTACAGTACTATGTATAGAATACTATCTGATTACAGTATTGTATTATCTACCTGACTGTACTATGTATAGAATACTACCAGATTACAGTAATGTATTATCTACCTGACTGTACTATGTATAGAAATCTACCTGATTACAGCACTGTATTATATACCTGACAGTACTATGTAAAGAATACTACCTGATTACAGTACTGTATTATCTACCTGACAGTACTATGTATAGAATACTACCTGATTACAGTACTGTATTATCAACCTTACAGTACTATGTATAGAATACTACCTGATTACAGTACTGTATTATCTACCTGACTGTACTATGTATAGAAATCTACCTGATTACAGCACTGTATTATCTACCTGACAGTACCATGTATAGAATACTATCTGATAACAGTACTGTATTATCTACCTGACAGAACTATGTATAGAATACTACCTGATTACAGAACTGTATTATCTACCTGACAGTACTATGTATAGAATACTACCTGATTACAGTACTGTATTATCTACCTGACAGTACTATGTATAGAATACTACCCGATTACAGTACTGTACTATCTACCTGACAGTACTATGTATAGTACTATGTATAACATACTACCTGATTACAGTACTGTATTATCTACCTGACAGTACTATGTATAGAATACTACCGGATTACAGTACTGTAATATCTACCTGACAGTACTATGTATAATACTACCTGATTACAGTACTGTATTATCTACCTGACAGTACTATGTATAGAATACTCCCTGATTACAGTACAGTATTATCTACCTGACAGTACTATGTATAGAATATTCCCTGATTACAGTACTGTATTATCTTCCTGACAGTACTATGTATAGAATACTACCTGATTACAGTACTGTATTATCTACCTGACAATACTATGTATAGAATACTACCTGATTACAGAACTGTATTATCTACCTGACAGTACTATGTATAGAATACTACCTGATTACAGTACTGTACTATCTACCTGACAGTACTATGTATAGCATACTATCTGATTACAGTACTATGTATAGCATACTATCTGATTACAGTACTGTATTATCTATCTGACAATACTATGTATAGAATACTACTGTATTATCTACCTGACAGTACTATGTATATAACACTACCTGATTACAGTACTGTACTATGTATACAATACTACCCGATTACAGTACGGTATTATCTACCTGACAGTACTATATATAGAATACTACCTGATTACAGTACTGTATTATCTACCTGACAGTACTATGTATATAACACTACCTGATTACAGTATTTTACTATCTACCTGACAGTATTATGTATAGAATACTACCGGATTACAGTACTGTATTATCTACCTGACAGTACTATGTATAGAATACTATCTGATTACAGTACTGTATTATCTACCTGACAGTACTATGTATAGAATACTACCTGATTACAGTACTGTACTATCTACCTGACAGTACTATGTATAGAATACTACCTGATTACAGTACTGTATTATCTACCTGACAATACTATGTATAGAATACTACCTGATTACAGTACTGTACTATCTACCTGACAGTACTATATATAGAATATTCCCTGATTACAGTACTGTATTATCTACCTGACAATACTATGTATAGAATACTACCTGATTACAGAACTGTATTATCTACCTGACAGTACTATGTATAGAATACTACCTGATTACAGTACTGTATTATCTACCTGACAGTACTATGTATAGAATACTACCGGATTACAGTACTGTAATATCTACCTGACAGTACTATGTATAGCATACTACCTGATTACAGTACTGTATTATCTACCTGACAGTACTATGTATAGAATACTCCCTGATTACAGTATTGTATTACCTACCTGATTACAGTAATGTACTATCTACCTGACAGTACTATGTATAGCATACTACCTGATTACAGTACTGTATTATCTTCCTGACAGTACTATGTATAGAATACTACCTAATTACAGAACTGTATTATCTACCTGACAGTACTATGTATAGAATACTACCTGATTACAGTACTGTACTATGTATAGCATACTATCTGATTACAGTACTGCATTATCTACCTGACAGTACTATGTATAGCATACTATCTGATTACAGTACTGTATTATCTATCTGATAGTACTATGTATAGAATACTTCCTGATTACAGTACTGTACTATGTATAGAATACTATCTGATTACAGTATTGCATTATCTACCTGACAGTACTATGTATAGCATACTACCTGATTACAGAACTGTATTATCTACCTGACAGTACTATGTATAGAATACTACCTGATTACAGTACTGTTATCTACCTGACAGTACTATGTATATAACACTACCTGATTACTATACTGTACTATGCATAGAATACTACCTGATTACAGTACTGTATTATCTACCTGACAGTACTATGTATAGCATACTACCTGATTACAGTACTGTATTATCTACCTGACAGTACTATGTATAGAATACTCCCTGATTACAGTACTGTATTATCTACCTGACAGTACTATGTATAGCATACTATTTGATTACAGTACTGTATTATCTACCTGACAGTACTATGTATAGCATACTCTCTGATTACAGTACATTATTATCTACCTGACAGTACTATGTATAGCATACTATCTGATTACAGTACTATGTATATAACACTACCTGATTACAGTACTGTACTATGTATGGAATACTACCTGATTACAGTACTGTACTATCTACCTGACAGTATTATGTATAGAACACTACCTGATTACAGTACTGTATTATCTACCTGACAGTACTATGTATAGCATACTATCTGATTACAGTACTGTATTATCTACCTGACAGTAATATGTATAGCATACTACCTGATTACAGTACTGTATTATCTACCTGACAGTACTATGTATAGAATACTACCTGATTACAGTACTGTACTATGTATAGAATACTACCTAATTACAGTACTGTATTATCTACCTGACAGTACTATGTATAGAATACTACCTGATTACAGTACGGTTATCTACCTGACAGTACTATGTATATAACACTACCTGATTACTGTACTGTACTATGCATAGAATACTACCTGATTACAGTACTGTATTATCTACCTGACAGTACTATGCATAGAATACTACCTGATTACAGTACTGTATTATCTACCTGACAGTACTATGCATAGAATACTACCTGATTACAGTACAGTACTATGTATAGAATACTACCTAATTACAGTACTGTATTATCTACCTGACAGTACTATGTATAGAATACTACCTGATTACAGTACGGTTATCTACCTGACAGTACTATGTATATAACACTACCTGATTACTGTACTGTACTATGCATAGAATACTACCTGATTACAGTACTGTATTATCTACCTGACAGTACTATGCATAGAATACTACCTGATTACAGTACTGTATTATCTACCTGACAGTACTATGTATAGCATACTATCTGTTTACAGTACTGTACTATGTATAGAATACTAACTGATTACATTACTGTACTATCTACCTGACAGTACTATGTGTAGATTACTACCCGATTACAGTACTGTATTATCTACCTGACAGTACTATGTATATAACACTACCCGATTACAGTACTGTACAATCTACCTGACAGTACTATGTATAGAATACTACCTGATTATAGTACTGTATTATCTACCTGACAGTACTATGCATAGAATACTACCTGATTACAGTACTGTACTATGTATAGAATACTACCTAATTACAGTACTGTATTATCTACCTGACAGTACTATGTATAGAATACTACCTGATTACAGTACGGTTATCTACCTGACAGTACTATGTATAGAATACTACCTGATTACAGTACTGTATTATCTACCTGACAGTACTATGTATAGAATACTACCGGATTACAGTACTGTAATATCTACCTGACAGTACTATGTATAGCATACTACCTGATTACAGTACTGTATTATCTACCTGACAGTACTATGTATAGAATACTCCCTGATTACAGTATTGTATTACCTACCTGATTACAGTAATGTACTATCTACCTGACAGTACTATGTATAGCATACTACCTGATTACAGTACTGTATTATCTTCCTGACAGTACTATGTATAGAATACTACCTAATTACAGAACTGTATTATCTACCTGACAGTACTATGTATAGAATACTACCTGATTACAGTACTGTACTATGTATAGCATACTATCTGATTACAGTACTGCATTATCTACCTGACAGTACTATGTATAGCATACTATCTGATTACAGTACTGTATTATCTATCTGATAGTACTATGTATAGAATACTTCCTGATTACAGTACTGTACTATGTATAGAATACTATCTGATTACAGTATTGCATTATCTACCTGACAGTACTATGTATAGCATACTACCTGATTACAGAACTGTATTATCTACCTGACAGTACTATGTATAGAATACTACCTGATTACAGTACTGTTATCTACCTGACAGTACTATGTATATAACACTACCTGATTACTATACTGTACTATGCATAGAATACTACCTGATTACAGTACTGTATTATCTACCTGACAGTACTATGTATAGCATACTACCTGATTACAGTACTGTATTATCTACCTGACAGTACTATGTATAGAATACTCCCTGATTACAGTACTGTATTATCTATCTGACAGTACTATGTATAGCATACTATTTGATTACAGTACTGTATTATCTACCTGACAGTACTATGTATAGCATACTCTCTGATTACAGTACATTATTATCTACCTGACAGTACTATGTATAGCATACTATCTGATTACAGTACTATGTATATAACACTACCTGATTACAGTACTGTACTATGTATGGAATACTACCTGATTACAGTACTGTACTATCTACCTGACAGTATTATGTATAGAACACTACCTGATTACAGTACTGTATTATCTACCTGACAGTACTATGTATAGCATACTATCTGATTACAGTACTGTATTATCTACCTGACAGTAATATGTATAGCATACTACCTGATTACAGTACTGTATTATCTACCTGACAGTACTATGTATAGAATACTACCTGATTACAGTACTGTACTATGTATAGAATACTACCTAATTACAGTACTGTATTATCTACCTGACAGTACTATGTATAGAATACTACCTGATTACAGTACGGTTATCTACCTGACAGTACTATGTATATAACACTACCTGATTACTGTACTGTACTATGCATAGAATACTACCTGATTACAGTACTGTATTATCTACCTGACAGTACTATGCATAGAATACTACCTGATTACAGTACTGTATTATCTACCTGACAGTACTATGCATAGAATACTACCTGATTACAGTACAGTACTATGTATAGAATACTACCTAATTACAGTACTGTATTATCTACCTGACAGTACTATGTATAGAATACTACCTGATTACAGTACGGTTATCTACCTGACAGTACTATGTATATAACACTACCTGATTACTGTACTGTACTATGCATAGAATACTACCTGATTACAGTACTGTATTATCTACCTGACAGTACTATGCATAGAATACTACCTGATTACAGTACTGTATTATCTACCTGACAGTACTATGTATAGCATACTATCTGTTTACAGTACTGTACTATGTATAGAATACTAACTGATTACATTACTGTACTATCTACCTGACAGTACTATGTGTAGATTACTACCCGATTACAGTACTGTATTATCTACCTGACAGTACTATGTATATAACACTACCCGATTACAGTACTGTACAATCTACCTGACAGTACTATGTATAGAATACTACCTGATTATAGTACTGTATTATCTACCTGACAGTACTATGCATAGAATACTACCTGATTACAGTACTGTACTATGTATAGAATACTACCTAATTACAGTACTGTATTATCTACCTGACAGTACTATGTATAGAATACTACCTGATTACAGTACGGTTATCTACCTGACAGTACTATGTATAGAATACTACCTGATTACAGTACTGTACTATCTACCTGACAGTACTATGTATAGAATACTATCTGATTACAGTACTGTATTATCTACCTGACAGTACTATGTATAGAATACTACCTGATTACAGTACTGTAATATCTACCTGACAGTACTATGTATAGAATACTACCTGATTACAGTACTGTACTATCTACCTGACAGTACTATGTATAGAATACTATCTGATTACAGTACTGTATTATCTACCTGACAGTACTATGTATAGAATACTACCTGATTACAGTACTGTATTATCTACCTGACTGTACTATGTATAGAATACTACCGGATTACAGTACTGTATTATCTACCTGACTGTACTATGTATAGAAATCTACCTGATTACAGCACTGTATTATCTACCTGACAGTACTATGTATAGAATACTACCTAATTACAGTACTGTATTATCTACCTGACAGAACTATGTATAGAATACTACCTGATTACAGTACTGTATTATCTGACAGAACTATGTATAGAATACGACCTGATTACAGTACTGTACTATCTACCTGACAGTACTATGTATAGAATACTACCTGATTACAGTACTGTATTATCTACCTGACAGTACTATGTATAGAATACTACCTGATTACAGTACGGTTATCTACCTGACAGTACTATGTATATAACACTACCTGATTACTGTACTGTACTATGCATAGAATACTACCTGATTACAGTACTGTATTATCTACCTGACAGTACTATGTATAGCATACTACCTGATTACAGTACTGTATTATCTACCTGACAGTACTATGTATAGAATACTCCCTGATTACAGTACTGTATTATCTACCTGACAGTACTATGTATAGCATACTATTTGATTACAGTACTGTATTATCTACCTGGCAGTACTATGTATAGCATACTACCTGATTACAGTACTGTATTATCTACCTGACAGTACTATGTATAGCATACTATCTGATTACAGTACTATGTATATAACACTACCTGATTACAGTACTGTACTATGTATGGAATACTACCTGATTACAGTACTGTATTATCTACCTGACAGTACTATGTATATAACACTACCTGATTACAGTACTGTATTATCTACCTGACAGTACTATGTATAGCATACTATCTGATTACAGTACTGTATTATCTATCTGACAGTAATATGTATAGAATACTACCTGATTACAGTACTGTACTATGTATAGAATACTACCTAATTACAGTACTGTATTATCTACCTGACAGTACTATGTATAGAATACTACCTGATTACAGTACGGTTATCTACCTGACAGTACTATGTATATAACACTACCTGATTACTGTACTGTACTATGCATAGAATACTACCTGATTACAGTATTGTATTATCTACCTGACAGTACTATGCATAGAATACTACCTGATTACAGTACTGTACTATGTATAGAATACTACCTAATTACAGTACTGTATTATCTACCTGACAGTACTATGTATAGAATACTACCTGATTACAGTACGGTTATCTACCTGACGGTACTATGTATATAACACTACCTGATTACTGTACTGTACTATGCATAGAATACTACCTGATTACAGTACTGTATTATCTACCTGACAGTACTATGCATAGAATACTACCTGATTACAGTACTGTATTATCTACCTGACAGTACTATGTATAGCATACTATCTGTTTACAGTACTGTACTATGTATAGAATACTAACTGATTACAGTACTGTACTATCTACCTGACAGTACTATGTGTAGCATACTATCTGATTACAGTACTATATTATCTACCTGACAGTACTATGTATAGAATACTAACTGATTACAGTACTGTACTATCTACCTGACAGTATTATGTGTAGCATACTATCTGATTACAGTACTGTATTATCTACCTGACAGTACTATGTATAGAATACTACCCGATTACAGTACTGTATTATCTACCTGACAGTACTATGTATATAACACTACCCGATTACAGTACTGTACAATCTACCTGACAGTACTATGTATAGCATACTATATGATTTTTTCGGGGTCTAGTTTCCAAACAGTCCCAACTTTAATACAAGTACGGTCTTCAAGGTCTTACGGCAGAGAAGAAATGAGAAAACAAACCTTGCCCGTGGTACCCGATTCCTCGGCTGATCCCTCTGGACGGCAGTTCTAAACCTGCTGTCCCCGGTCTCAAAACAGCCACTTCCTGTATCGGGCTGCCGCGGCTTTTGCTTGAGGTCTTTCTGTGGGGGGAGTTACCCAGAAGTGGTGTGTTAGGAGGCCGTCGGTCTCGGACACCTCCGTGATCGCAGACTCAGCCTGTCCCGCCAACTCCACTCCTCCTCCGACCACCGCCAAACAGAGAACCACCGGGCCGGCTGCTGTCCTTCCTTGCAATCTGAGGTATGTGGAGTTATTGTACCAGAACGCAACTTGGCGTCACGACTCTGCTCCTGAGTAGGGATGGGCGAATGTTTCGCAACATTCGAAAAACGGCACAAATTTTAACACATTCGTTCGTTCGAATCGAATTTCGAATGTTTACATAACATTCTAACATTCGATTTTCGAATATTCGGTTTCGAATTTTACGATTACATTCGAAAATATTCGAATTCGAAAAATTCGAATTTAGATTGTAATAGTATTTCTAATGCTTTTTCTTTAAATGTAATATTCGAATTATGCAATATTCGAATTCGAAAAATTCGAATTTAGATTGTAATAGTATTTCTAATGCTTTTTCTTTAAATGTAATATTCGAATTATGCAATACGTGTATTCGAATTCGAAAAATTCGAATTTAGATTGTAATAGTATTTCTAATGCTTTTTCTTTAAATGTAATATTCGAATTATGCAATATTCGAATTCGAAAAATTCGAATTTAGATTGTAATAGTATTTCTAATGCTTTTTCTTTAAATGTAATATTCGAATTATGCAATATTCGAATTCGAAAAATTCGAATTTAGATTGTAATAGTATTTCTAATGCTTTTTCTTTAAATGTAATATTCGAATTATGCAATACGTGTATTCGAATTCGAAAAATTCGAATTTAGATTGTAATAGTATTTCTAATGCTTTTTCTTTAAATGTAATATTCGAATTATGCAATATTCGAATTCGAAAAATTCGAATTTAGATTGTAATAGTATTTCTAATGCTTTTTCTTTAAATGTAATATTCGAATTATGCAATACGTGTATTCGAATTCGAAAAATTCGAATTTAGATTGTAATAGTATTTCTAATGCTTTTTCTTTAAATGTAATATTCGAATTATGCAATATTCGAATTCGAAAAATTCGAATTTAGATTGTAATAGTATTTCTAATGCTTTTTCTTTAAATGTAATATTCGAATTATGCAATATTCGAATTCGAAAAATTCGAATTTAGATTGTAATAGTATTTCTAATGCTTTTTCTTTAAATGTAATATTCGAATCATGCAATATTCGAATTCGAAAAATTCGAATTTAGATTGTAATAGTATTTCTAATGCTTTTTCTTTAAATGTAATATTCGAATTATGCAATACGTGTATTCGAATTCGAAAAATTCGAATTTAGATTGTAATAGTATTTCTAATGCTTTTTCTTTAAATGTAATATTCGAATTATGCAATACGTGTATTCGAATTCGAAAAATTCGAATTTAGATTGTAATAGTATTTCTAATGCTTTTTCTTTAAATGTAATATTCGAATTATGCAATATTCGAATTCGAAAAATTTGAATTTAGATTGTAATAGTATTTCTAATGCTTTTTCTTTAAATGTAATATTCGAATTATGCAATACGTGTATTCGAATTCGAAAAATTCGAATTTAGGTTGTAATAGTATTTCTAATGCTTTTTCTTTAAATGTAATATTTGAATTATGCAATATGTGTATTCGAATTCGACAAATTCGAATTTAGATTGTAATAGTATTTCTAATGCTTTTTCTTTAAATGTAATATTTGAATTATGCAATATGTGTATTCGAATTCGAAAAATTCGAATTTAGATTGTAATAGTATTTCTAATGCTTTTAAATGTAATATTCGAATTATGCAATATTCAAATTCGAAAAATTCAAATTTCGAATGTAGACATTCGATATAATTATAAACATTCGAATTCGAAAGTGACATTCGAAAACTGTAAATAACATTCGATTTTCGAATTTTTAAGAATATTCGTTCTTATTGACATTCGAATTTAGAATTAGAATTTCGGTAATAACATTCGTTCTACATTCGAAATTCGAAAATTTGCACATTCGCCCATCCCTACTCCTGAGTCTATCTGCATAGGGGATGCCGGCTTCTGCTAAAATGTATCCAGGCCAGGTCGTGTCTTCACTGGCCAAGGAATAACGCAGGTGGGGTAGGTCGATACTGCCCTTCTCCCAAGAGCCAGGTGCTAGCATCCCACGTTGCTGCTAGCTCCCCCCCTTCCAGCCACCAGATGATTTTGTTTGACCTTTAATATGTTTCAATAAAGGTTTTTTTAAGTTGGATTCAGTGGAGTGCAAGGATATATGTTCATTTATACAAAGCAGTCCCCAATGTTTTCTTTTGTTTAAACATTCTCATACAAAAGAACACATTAAGAGATATTCTTTAAAAAATGGATACAGACCTCAATTCTATTTTACCTGCTAGGAGAAGTCAGCCTCCTTAAATTATATGTAATATCCCTGAGGTTCCAGAGGGTCATTAGAATATGCATCCATTGAGGATGAAAGAGGAGATGGCACCAATGTCCCAGGCTAGAGGTTATAATCACTTGTGAATAAATAGCTTGGTGTGGCACTTAATCCAACACAAAAGGACAAGACCCCATTTGAGCTTAAGAAACTAACTTGTGTTACCACCTACACTTCACAAAAAGCTCCACTAGTCCAGAGGCTATGTGAATATCTAGTGTATCTGATGATACCACGTTGCCTTTTAAGGACTTGGTTCAACCACGGGTTAGATACTGCAGGGGACATAACCTCTGGGATAATATCTAGGTAAAGACAGACTAGGTGGACAGCTCTAGAAGTTCAGTTTGGTTGCACCTGACTGTTATAGATGCTCCAGTTGTATCACTTACAACAGCAGGCTCACTGGCAAAACATTTCACCATCCATATATGACTAAAAAATACAGAATTCATTATTTTCCGTACAACTACATTTGTCATATACCCTTTGAACTGCTCATGTGGCATTTTTGTTTAGGTAAGACTGGTGATAGTGCTTAGATACATACAGCTAATCATAGATCTGCCGTTAGATCTTCCATTACCACGGGAAAGAGAGCAGCCTGTGGCCAGACACTTTCTACAGGCTAAGCACAATGACTTAAGTTTCAACCTCACTGATCATGTACCCCCACCTAGGCAAGGAGGCTAAATGAGTAAACTGCTTTTGCAGAGAGAGATAAGTAGCTTGGATCTATTGATTGGGTACTCAGATACCTAAAATGTTTAAATATACATATGTGTTGTCAGAGCTTCTTGTAATACCTGGTAGTGCTGGGGAAAAGATATGATGGTGTTATAACTGGTAACCCATAAACAGACTGTGTAATATATATTTGCTCCCTGATCCTTGTTGGTTACAGATAGGCTTACCATAATTTTTAGAGGTGAAACTGGGACCACTTAGTGCGGTGCCAGTGGGGAAGTGTTCAAGGGCGTGGCCACGGCATGGGCATGGCGATTGTCGACTGGAACTAATTTTCCAGTTAGCGATAAATACATCCCAACTTGTTAAACATGCCTTTAGTATGTTCCAAGAACACAATGCATGTGCAAATGGGTAAAGCTTTTCAGATACACAGGTCAAACAAACCGATCCCTTCAAGACATGAAAATGAGAAAAGGGAGGCAAACTAAAATAATGTGACATAACAGGCAGCAGCGCAAACACCCACAATGATAACAGACAGTGTATAATTTTTCCCTTTATGAGTAAAGTGGGCATTTATTTCACACGTAGGTATCTTAGAGTGTAGAACCTTATAACTGAGCAACACTGCACAAGTTACTGAACTAGAGTTATAACTGTCATCTATATTTTAGTTACTGCCCCCACCCCTCTTACTAAAAGTAGTAATGCATTTAAAGATGCACGGGTTCAATTAACCCCTTAATGACCACAGCACTTTTCCATTTTCTGTCCGTTTGGACCAAGGCTATTTTTACATTTCTGCGGTGTTTGAGTTTAGCTGTAATTTTCCTCTTACTCATTTACTGTACCCATACATATTATATACCGTTTTTCTCGCCATTAAATGGACTTTCAAAAGATACCATTATTTTCATCATATCTTATAATTTACTATAACATTTTTTAATTTTCAAATAAGCTTTATTAGCGAAATGCAAAAATCAAAGACATACATGTAATGTAGATACAGTACTTCATTTGTTATAACATAGCACTATACATCTTTTCTTATTATCTGAAACATTTCGCAACTATTAAGAAATTCGAGTCAAACAGCATTACAAACTCCATCAGATACAGCACTGGTGTAGACTAATCATATTACATAAACATCAACTTAGGCTGTCTAGTAGTAAGGATTATTGTTTTCTGATATTTCTTCTTACACATAGTACAAACAGCTCAGACTTAAATATAAATTAAAGAGTACATGCCAGTGGAAAAGATACTTTTTTTTTTTTTTCACAGCCTACTTACGACACTCAGCTGTGGATAAAGATGCACCCGGTGTAAGGGTTCCTATCTAAGAGGAAAGAGAGAGTAGGATAAACTAGGAGATTCAATCCTATAGGAGAGGGGGAGAGAATAGAAGAGGAAAAGCGTATGGGGTGAGAGAGGGAGAAAAAAAAAAAAAAAAAAAAAAAGGGAAGAGGGAAGGGCTTGGGAAGAAAAAGGCGATATAGTATGTTTTGGCATCTACCTCAGGTGCTTTACCAGTGTTTCAGAGTCCCCGCCCCTCCCAAGTCAACAGCATCATCTCATGGGTACCTAATTTCCCAATTTTAAGGTAATGGTATCTTTCAAGTCTCAGCAAATCAGCTACTTTGTTTTTCCACTCTTGTATACTAGGGATAATCTGTTTTTTCCAATATAGGGGAATCAGGCCTTTTGCTCCATTAAGCATTAATAAGAGAAGCAGGTACCTATCCTCCCCGACTATCTTAGGCAATCTGTGGTATAGTAAATAGCAAGGATTGGGTGGAATGATAATTCCAAGAATTTTACTCATCTCAGCCATCACGTCGTGCCAAAAAGGCAGTATCAGGGGGCATGACCACCAAATGTGGAGGAGAGTGCCTTCCTCCCCACATCCTCTCCAGCATCCCCCGGTTGTATGTGGGTATATGTGCTTTAGTCTTTGAGGAGTCAGATACCACCTACTTAATAGTTTGTATTGCGTTTCCTGGCCCCTAGCAGAAACTGAGGCCTTTCGTGTCTTGTCAAAAATCTTGTTCCATTCTTTGTGTCCTATTTCTAGGCCTAACTCGTCTTGCCATGTCTGTGTATAGTTTGGAAGGTAAAGGTCTCCTCCCAACAGCAGGAGTTTATACAGTCGGGAGATCAGGTGAGTCGGGTGTGGCGCCATTGTGCATAGGGTCTCAAAGGCAGTCCTGTGTCTCGTCAGAGCTGGTCTATTTCTGTGAGTTTCAAAGTAGTGTCTGATTTGTACCACTTTAAACCATGAAGCAAAAATTTCACTGTCCCATTCAGACAATTCCGTTTGGGACTTTAATTTATCCCGCGTGAATATATTGTTTATTGCCACGTCTGCGAGTCTATAGGTCTTGGATGTGGAATTGGGACTTGACAGAAATCCCAGATCGGGATTTTCTCTGAGGGGGATAACCGGAGAACACGGGGTGGAGATGTTAGGGGCTCTCTTGATCAATCCATCCCATCTCACAAACACCTCCTCCACCATAGGATATAGCTTGATCACAGGGGGCCTACAAGTAGGAGAAATCCACGCAAGGGCTCCCACATTACCCCTCTGTAAGATTGCGTTATTGACCTGGATCCAGGCCTTGTGAGCTGAATTTTGACACCACTCCACCAGTCTCTGGAGGGATATTGCTTTCTGGTATACCCGTAGGTCTGGTATTCCCAATCCACCTCCACTCCGCGGTAAGTATACAGTTCGTCTGTTAATTCTCGGCTTTATATCTCGCCAGATATAGGACTCAATGGCCGATTGTATCTGATGAATGATGTGGGAAGCAGCAGTCAGAGGGATAGTCTGCATGATATAAAGCACACGCGGTATCACATTCATTTTTACTACCCCAATGCGGCCTAGCCAGGAGATTGTTTTATTCCTCCAACTCGATAGGTCCCTAAGGATCTCATCTCTGATGAGTTTATAGTTGAGGTCCACTATCCCCTTTATGCTGGGCGTCAGGTAGATGCCAAGATATTTCAGTTTATCATGTGCGATTTTTAATGGACAGTCATTTAGTGTCTGAAAATTGGCTTGAGGGATTGTGACGTTCATGATTTCGGATTTCAAGGGATTCAAAAGGAAGTTTGATACTTTGCCAAATTCTGTGAATTCCCTTATGGTCACCCTAAGGGATTGTCTTATGTCTGATATCAGTAGTAAGACATCTTCTGCATACATGGCGAGTTTATGCTCAGAGCCCTCGACATGTACTCCACCAATTTCGGGGTTATTTCGGATCCTACATGCCAAGATTTCGATTGTCAGGGCAAACAGGAGAGGGGACAGGGGACAGCCCTGTCTAGTCCCATTACGAATTGTAAAGGCATTGGAAAGTGTACCGTTTACCCTTACTCTGGCATTCGGTGAGGAGTATAAGGACATGATCTTATTTATGAGTCTAGGTCCAAAGCCAAATTTCCCTAAGGTGTGCTGCATAAACGTCCAGCTGACCCGGTCAAACGCTTTTTCAGCGTCCGTTGAGACCAGGGCCAGCGGGACTGTATTATTTTGAGCGTACGTTATTATCTGTAGGACCTTTAGGGTGTTATCTCTAGCATCACGTCTCGGGATAAATCCCACTTGATCCGTAGAGATCAGCTGTGGGAGATACCTATTGAGGCGATTGGCAATTACTTTCGCTAGGATCTTAACGTCCGAGTTGAGTAATGAGATGGGGCGATAATTCTCCGGCTTGTTTTCTGGTTTGCCTGGCTTGGGGATCACCGTAATGTGGGCTTCGAGCATCGACCGAGGCAGTAGAGGGGTATCGGACAACTGATTGAAAAGGTTCAACATTTCAGGCGCCAGTATGTTACTGAATACCTTATAATATTTGGCCCCAAAGCCATCTGGACCCGGACTTTTACCGGCTGTTAAATCTTTGATGGCTTGTTTAATTTCTGCCAATGTGAAAGGGGATTCCAGAACCTCAGAGTCTTGTTCTGAGAGCCTAGGGACCACGACACTATCAAGATACTCTTGTATCCGCTGCGTCTCTTGTGCCCGAGAGGACGGATCTTCCCCCATTTCATCTGTATTTTGAATGTTATATAGGGTTTCATAATAAGATCCAAAGATCTCCGCAATCGAGTTCCCATCCTCTCTAGGTTTCCCGTCGGAGTGGGTCATACTGTGTACAAAATGTTTTTTTTTTTTCCGTGCTATGGCCCTGGCCAGCAAGCGCCCAGCCTTGTCCCCTTGCTCAAAGAATTGTTGCCTTAAAATTAAGGCCGCTCTTTGGTAATCTACTTGAAGGAACTTCAAGAGATCTGATCTCGCCTGTGCCAGGGTCTTGCTTAGTGTGTCATCCGTTGGTGCCTTCTTGTGTGCACTCTCAGCATTCTCTACTTTAGAAAGCAGATTTCGGTACAGCTCTCTTCTTTTCTTGACTATTCCAGCTTTCTGTTTAAGGAAGAGACCCCGAATGGTGCATTTATGCGCCTCCCATATCATTGTGGGCTGAGATTCCGACTCTCTGTGTATCTGAAAATATTCCGTTAATGCTCTTTCAATTTCCAACTTGAAAACTGGATCATCCAACATGGTATCATCCAGCTTCCAGATATAGGGAGTGACCGGGGCATTAGACCATAATACAGTACATGTCACTGGGGCATGATCTGACCAAGTGATGGGGAGTATGTTACTACTCGTAGTGATCGTAAGCCCTGCTGAGTCCGTGAACCAGTAGTCTATTCTGGAATATTTTCTATGGGGGTGGGAATAGAACGTAAAGTTCTTAGAAGTGGGGTGTTGTGATCGCCAAATGTCATGTAGTGCTGCTTCCCTAAGTGAGGACGTCATACGTTTAAGAGTTCTGTGGGGGATGCTAGAGACCCCGTTAGAGGTGTCTAAGGATGGTTCCAGGGAGGCATTGAGATCCCCTCCTAAAAATAAGATACCTGATTGCATTTCAAGCACTTTATGTAGAATCATCTGAAGGACGGTCTGTTGAGACTGATTGGGGCAATATACATTGACCAGCGTTATGGGTCTACCATATATTAAGCCTGTTAGGATCATAAACCTGCCCTCTGGGTCTCTATGTATTTGCGTGAGTTGGAACGGCACATCTGCACTGATAAAAATGCCCACCCCATTTTTTTTCTGAGGGCCGGAGGCAAAAAAAGCAGTGGGATATTGCTGACTGAACCAGCGGGGTTCATGGCCTGATGCAAAGTGCGTTTCTTGCAGATAGATAATATTACCCCCTTGCCTATGTAAATCTCTTAAGACCATAGATCGTTTAGCTGGACTGTTTAGGCCTTTCACATTTATAGAGATCAATTCAATGGGTCGGGACATGACTCCTGCATGTGAACGTATCATTTTGGCGGTGGGAGGGGGAAGAGAATAAAAATAAAAAAAAGGGGGAGAGAGGGGAGGAGAACAGAGGAAAGGTGGGAGGGAGGAAAGCGAGGAGAAGGGGAGAATGAGCTGAAACTAAGGAAGGAAGTTCTAGGCAAGAAAGAAGAAGGCGATCAAAGTCGCACTACAATACTTATAGATAAAGTCAAACCTGTATGTTGTACACTTTATACTAGTTTTATGCTGTATCGTATCTCGTACAGGTGTGTATCTAGGAAATATCAATCACTAACAACAAGTAACAAAAGCAGGGGTAGTGTTCCCTGCTAACTTACACTATAGAAAATCTATAAAGGAATAATATTTAACAGTAACAAGTGCATTAGAAAGGTGCATTTTTTCTCTTTTCTCTTTTTTTTTTTTTCCTTTTTTTTCTTTTTTTTTCATTTTTTTCCCCTTCCCCCCCCCCCCCCCCGTCTTAATCTCTATGTGTGCAGGAGGAAGTTCCTATATTGGACATCTAATACACATTTAAGATCATGGGTTGAAATTTTGTAAACTGTGTGTACTATTATATGAGGTTGGTGATCTATACCTTATAGGGGATAGCTCTCCTGTTCCAGTCTGAAGCCATCCGTTAGTCTCTATCTAATGTTTGATTGGCCTGTGTTAGTTTAACTAGTACTCAGCTACTTGTTTATTCAGTGTGGGCTACCCCACACGAATGGGTATTTAACGTGTATATTGTGTATCATGTTATTACAATCTTAACTGAAATCAAAACTAAGGGATTAGAGGGGCTAAGTACCACCACTTCTGCAACTATTTCAAGGTGCTTATGGCACTCCGCTCCGTCTAGGAGAGAAATCTACACCTCGATCTCAGCCGTAGTTTAGTTATAGGTTACCTTCCAAGCAGTCATATTGGCATCTTAACATTGCAGGTACAGACACAATAAATAATTACTTATCAAATTAAGCATAACTAGGATATAAACCAACCACAAATTTTTTTATTTTTTTTTAACTGGGTCACAACACATATTTCAACATTATTATGCATAAACTTATCTGAAGCGTCCCTCAGTGTCCAGACAGTATAGTCCTATTCATAAGACCTTCTGCTAGGGCCAGGCAGGTCCCAGTAACACAGGAAAAAGACACAGGAATTTTCACGTTGCTCCGTCTTGAGATTGTTATAAGCCACTGGGTTCCCCAGCCGCTAGGCCCTCCGGAGCCACATGAGCCTTCTCGGGGAGCCTGATATTAAGGCCCAAAGCCTGATTGAACGCTGGTAGATCCGCTGGGGTCTTGAGGACATGTGTGACGTTATTTTTGGCAACTATGAGGCTTGTGGGAAAACCCCACCTATATGGGATTTTATTAGCCTTCAGAGTGGATGTAACAAATCTCAAGTCTCTTCTCTTTTGGAAGGTGGTCGGGCTTAAGTCCGAATAGACCTGTAGCTCCACTCCTCTGAATTCTATCTGTTGCTTGTTTCTAGACAGTCGCAATACATCCTCTTTTTCTTTAAAAGACAGCAATTTTAGAATGATGTCTCTGGGGGGGGCCCTACCCGGAGGTTTAGGGCGCAGCGCTCTATGCGCTCTCTCTATTTGGATCTCAGGTCCCCTATCTTCATTTCTGAGGTATCTAACGAAATCTTGGATATAAGCTTGTATCGCAGGAGGTTCAATTGTTTCAGGAACACCTCGCAGTCTGAGATTATTCCGCCTGCTGCGGTTCTCTAGATCCTCAATTCTCTCCAACAGTGTATGTACAGTGCTCTCCTGTGCTTGTATAAAACTGGCTTGATGCTGGAGATCTGAGCTGAGGGCCTCCTGTTTTTCCTCTACTTGGGTCACTCTGTTGTCAACGGCTGAAATATCTCTTTTTAACTCCTGGAACATAGATTTAAAATCTCTCATAGCATCCTTAATGTCTGCTTTTGAAGAGAGGTGCTTGATATCCTCTTTGGTCACACAATTCTGATGGTTAGACATGGTGTCAGCGCAGTGGGCCTGTGCAGCAGTAGCTTTTAGGTGTGAGTCAGGTTTCCCTACTGGTGTTGCAGGTTCATTGGGTATTAAATAATTTTCCATCATGGCAGCTTGGGAGTTTTTTGGTGGTCTAGTGTGTCTTTTACTAGACATTACATCTGCATAGATAGTATGAGTTATGTGTGTAAAGGTGCTAAGCCGCAGAGTTATTCGCTCTAACCAGACAGCAGAGATTTTGCAGCTAGAGATATCCCAGCAGTGAGAATGAGCAGTATTAAATGCAGGTGCTGCTATTTCTTAAGTGAGCTAGGCCACCCACAGGGGGACTCCCAAACTACTGTAAGGCTGCTATCAGTGACACTTTTTTTGTATTGCCACCCAGAGATCAGTGTTAGTGACAAGTAATAAGTAGCAGACTGGGCTATGTTGAGGAAGTTCTTACTGATGTTGCGATCTACTACATCCCAGGTCAGTCCGCCATGTGAGTGAATGGGTTGTATGTACCCTTTATCCTCTGTACATTACCCTGTGGCCCTGTTATTGTTTCACTTAGGGGGCTGTATCAACTAGGTTCTGGATCAGCTCAGGCTGTTATATTACCTTGTCCGGAGCGTGTGTTGAGCAATGTCTCTTCTTGCCACGTGTCTACTTCTTCTTCTTGCAGGCCTGATACTGCACCGTCTTCAGGGCCCGGTCCTCTCTGAGTCAGCTGTTCGCTCTGTCCGCGCTACTCGATTCCACCGCGTGGAAGGCCCAGGTCAGGTGAGCGGACTCTGTGTGATTCAAAGTGCGGGTTAACTCACTGCAGACAGCCGCCGGGTTCAGCTCCACAGGTGTCAGGCAGGGCCACGTTAAGCCGAATCAGCTCCGGCGATGTTCAGACAGTCTCCGCTATTCTCTTCCTGTCGCCCTTCTTAGGTGTATTCAGACCGGCTTCATGTCACTCAGAGCGGGCCATATATGGGAAGTATTCACCTATGTTTCCTGGGGAAGTCGGGCCCAGCCTCTGATCCGCAAGTTCCCGGTTCTTTGAAGGTGAACTTCTGCTGTGCCACCGGAGCTTTAAAAGTACCCCAAGTTAGGGAGCAGTGTGTTAAACATTCATTAAAATGCAGTTTTTGGCTTTGTGTTATAGTATATATGCAGTTGTTTTAGTGTAAGTTACGCAGGGACAGCAGAGCTTTTTTTAGAAGGCAGCCATTTCCATCGATGGCTAGGCTCCGCCCCCCCTACTATAAAATTTTTTAATAAAATATGAGGAAACAATTGAAAAAAAACCACACTTTTTCTAACTTTGACCCCCAAAATCTGTTACACATCTACAACCACCAAATAACACCCATGCTAAATAGTTTCTAAATTTTGTCCTGAGTTTAGAAATACCCAATGTTTACATGTGCTTTGCTTTTTATGCAAGTTATAGGGCCATAAATACAAGTAGCACTTTGCTATTTCCAAACCACTTTTTTTTTCAAAATTAGCGCTAGTTACATTAGAACACTGATATCTTTCAGGAATCCCTGAATATCCATTGACATGTATATATTTTTTTTTAGTAGACATCCCAAAGTATTGATCTAGGCCAATTTTGGTATATTTCATGCCACCATTTCACCGCCAAATGCGATCAAATAAAAAAAAATAGTTCACTTTTTCACAAACTTACGGTTTCTCACTGAAATTATTTACAAACAGCTTGTGCAATTATGGTATAAATGGTTGTAAATGCTTCTCAGGGATCCCCTTTGTTCAGAAATAGCAGACATATATGGCTTTGGCGTTGCTTTTTGGTAATTAGAAGGCTGCTAAATGCCACTGTGCACCACACGTTGTCATACACTGTCTCTTTAAATGGATATTCACAGTGTTTTATCTTATTGTTAAATAAAAATAATATTTTGTTTTGTAGCTAATCCTTATAGATTCAAACACATATGAAACTTAATGTGTTGAAAAATCAAATAAGAGGATTTAGCAGTTTGTTTGAAATTAAGTGTATTCACTCCAACAAGTATGTAACAGATTTGGTGGTGAAAGAGTTAAGAATGTGTTTTAGAGGAGATATTTCACTTGTTAAGTCAGGCTATATGCCAGTATCAGTCTTTAGTGCATTAAAGTGTTTTTTTAACAAGTTAGAAGAATTATCACAAAGCTGGAATGATAGTTTGAATCATTGATTAAGCTGTCTCTAGCAATATTGTGCAGTTAGATTAGCAAGCAGAGTTTAACAAACATTCAGCTAGATTTGGAGTTTGGCGGCCAAGGGGGTGCGTTAGCTACGCGGGCTTTTTTCTGGCCGCACCATAAAATTAACTCTGGTATTGAGAGTCCAAAAAAATGCTGCGTTAGGCTCCAAAAAAGGAGCGTAGAGCATTTTTACCGCAAATGCAACTCTCGATACCAGAGTTGCTTACGGACGCGGCCAGCCTCAAAAACGTGCTCGTGCACGATTCCCCCATAGGAAACAATGGGGCTGTTTGAGCTGAAAAAAAACCTAACACCTGCAAAAAAGCCGCGTTCAGCTCCTAACGCAGCCCCATTGTTTCCTATGGGGAAACACTTCCTACGTCTGCACCTAACACTCTAACATGTACCCCGAGTCTAAACACCCCTAACCTTACACTTATTAACCCCTAATCTGCCGCCCCCGCTATCGCTGACCCCTGCATATTATTTTTAACCCCTAATCTGCCGCTCCGTAAACCGCCGCTACTTACATTATAGCTATGTACCCCTAATCTGCTGCCCCTAACACCGCCGACCCCTATATTATATTTATTAACCCCTAATCTGCCGCCCACAACGTCGCCGCCATCTACCTACACTTATTAACCCCTAATCTGCCGAGCGGACCTGAGCGCTACTATAATAAAGTTATTAACCCCTAATCCGCCTCACTAACCCTATAATAAATAGTATTAACCCCTAATCTGCCCTCCCTAACATCGCCGACACCTAACTTCAATTATTAACCCCTAATCTGCCGACCGGAGCTCACCGCTACTATAATAAATGGATTAACCCCTAAAGCTAAGTCTAACCCTAACACTAACACCCCCCTAAGTTAAATATAATTTAAATCTAACGAAATTAATTAACTATTATTAAATACATTATTCCTATTTAAAGCTAAATACTTACCTGTAAAATAAACCCTAATATAGCTACAATATAAATTATAATTACATTGTAGCTATTTTAGGATTAATATTTATTTTACAGGCAACTTTGTAATTATTTTAACCATGTACAATAGCTATTAAATAGTTAAGAACTATTTAATAGTTACCTAGTTAAAATAAATACAAAATTACCTGTAAAATAAATCCTAACCTAAGTTACAATTAAACCTAACACTACACTATCATTAAATTAATTAAATAAAATACCTACAATTACCTACAATAAAACCTAACACTACACTATCAATAAATAAATTAAATACAATTCCTACAAATAACTACAATGAAATAAACTAACTAAAGTACAAAAAATAAAAAAGAACTAAGTTACAAAAAATAAAAAAATATTTACAAACATCAGACAAATATTACAACAATTTTAAACTAATTACACCTACTCTAAGCCCCTTAATAAAATAACAAAGACCCCCAAAATAAAAAAATGCCCTACCCTATTCTAAATTAATAAAGTTAAAAGCTCTTTTACCTTACCAGCCCTGAACAGGGCCCTTTGCGGGGCATGCCCCAAGAAATTCAGCTCTTTTGCCTGTAAAAAAAAACATACAATATCCCCCCCCCAACATTACAACCCACCACCCACATACCCCTAATCTAACCCAAACCCCCCTTAATTAAACCTAACACTAAGCCCCTGAAGATCTTCCTACCTTGTCTTCACCTCACCAGGTATCACCGATCCGTCCTGGCTCCAAAATCTTCATCCAACCCAAGCGGGGGTTGGCGATCCATCATCCGGTGCTGAAGAGGTCCAGAAGAGGCTCCAAAGTCTTCCTCCTATCCGGCAAGAAGAGGACATCCGGACCGGCAAACATCTTCATCCAAGCGGCATCTTCTATCTTCTTCCATCCGGTGCGGAGCGGGTCCATCTTGAAGCAGCCGACGCGGATCCATCCTCTTCTTCCGGCGACTCCCGACGAATGACGGTTCCTTTAAGGGACGTCATCCAAGATGGCGTCCCTCGAATTCCGATTGGCTGATAGGATTCTATCAGCCAATCGGAATTAAGGTAGGAATATTCTGATTGGCTGATGGAATCAGCCAATCAGAATCAAGTTCAATCCGATTGGCTGATCCAATCAGCCAATCAGATTGAGCTCGCATTCTATTGGCTGTTCCTATACTTTAAACTTTAAATTTTTCACAATTTTAGGTTTCTCACTGAAATCATTTACAAACAGCTTGTGCAATTATGGCACAAATGGTTGTAAATGCTTCTCTGGGATCCCTTTTGTTCAGAAATAGCAGACATATATGGCTTTGGCGTTGCTTTTTGGTACATAGATGGCCGCTAAATGCCGCTGCGCATCACACGTGTATTATGGCTAGCAGTGAAGGGGTTAATTAGGTAGTTTGTAGGGAGCTTGCAGGGTTAATTTTAGCTTTAGTGTAGAGCTCAGCCTCCCACCTGAAACATCAGACCCCCTGATCCCTCCCCAACCTCACAATTGTCCCCTCCATCTTAAGTACTGGCAGCAACTCTGCCAGTACTAAAATAAAAGGTATATTTAGGCTTTTTTTTTTTTAAAGCATATTTACATATGCTGATGTGTAGGACCCCCCATTAGCCCCTAACCTGACTGATCCCCCACCAAACAGCTCTCTAACCCTCCCCCTCTGCCTTAATGGGCGCCATCTTGGGTACTGGCAGCTGTCTGCCAGTACCCAGTTTAGAATAAAATTGTTGTTTTTTCTAAATTTTTCCCATTTTCTGTAGTGTAGCCCCCCCACCAAAGACCAACCCCCCCACCCCCTGCTAGATACCTTTGATTGTTTTTTTTTAAACATTAAAATACCCCTTTCTCCCACTTATACAACCAAAACTTTTCTGTAGTGTAGCGGTTCCCACCCGCTCCTGCCCCATGCACACGCCCGCCGCCCCCCGTGCACGTGCGCGCCCGTGCGCGCCCCCATCGGCCCTGCCCGCGATCCCGCCCCCCTCTACATTACCCGGCCCATCGATGGCCGTCCACCCGCCTCCCAAGTCGGCTCCCACCCACCAACGATACCGGCCATCGATGTCAGGTGCAGAGAGGGCCACAGAGTGGCTCTCTCTGCATCGGATGGCCAAGGGATGTTATTGCAGGATGCCTCGATATCGTATGTTGGCAACCCTACGGCCGGGACAGAATGAACAATCGGGTAGGAAACTGTGACAGTGCCTCCAAACAGGGACAATCCCAGTCAAACTAGGACATCTTGTAAGCCTAGTTATAGATAACACCTGTAGGGTTTATTCGCAGTGATGCTAGTTACACTGTTGGGGACATCCTAGGATGAGAGCTCAATCCTATTGGCTGATTGGAACAGCCAATAAGATGAGAGCTGCTGAAATCCTAGGATTTTAGCAGCTCTAATCCTAATTGCTGATAGGAACCTTTTAGCCAATAGGAATGCAAGGGACACCATCTTGGATGACATCACTTGCATTCAAGTTCCAGTTTACAGCGGCGACCGTATTGAAGAGAAGCTCCGTGCCGGATGTCTTCAGGATGGACCCGCTCCACGCCTGTGTACATAGCAACTCCCCACTTGTGTACATAGAAACTCCCCTCCTTTGTACATAGAAACTCCCTGTCTGTGTACATGGCAATACCCCGCCTGTGTACATAGCAACTCCCCACTAGTGAACAAAACAACTAACCACTTGTGTACATAGCAACTCCCTGCTTGTGCACATAGCAACTCCCCACTTGTGCACATAGCAACTCCCCGCCTGTGTACATAGCAACTCCCCACTTGTGTACATAGCAACTCCCCGCCTGTGTAAATAGCAACTCCCCACCTGTGTACATAGCAGCTGCCCAATAGTGAACATAACAACTAACCACTTGTGTACATAGCAACTCCCTGCCTGTGTACATAGCAACTCCCCACCTGTGTACATAGCAACTCCCTGCCTGTGTACATAGCAACTCCCCACTAGTGAACATAGCAACTCCACACCTGTGTACATGGCAACTCCCCACTAGTGAACATAGCAACTAACCACTTGTGTACATCGCAACTTCCCGCTTCTGTACATAGCAACTTCCCGCTTGTGTACATAGCAACTCCCTGCCTGTGTACATAGCAACTTCCCGCTTGTGTACATAGCAACTCCCTGCCTGTGTAGATAACAACTCCCCGCCTGTGTACATAGCAACTTGCCGCTTGTGTACATAGCAACTCCCTGCGTGTGTACATAGCAACTCCCCGCCTGTGTACATAGCAACTCCCCACCTGTGTACATAGCAACGCCCCACCTGTGTACATAGCAACTTCCTGCTTCTGTACATAGCAACTTCCCGCTTGTGTACATAGCAACTCCCCGCTTGTGTACATAGCAACTCCCCGCTTGTGTACATAGCAACTCCCCACTTATGTACATAGCAACTCCCTACTACATAGAACAGAGCTTTCCAAACTTTTCATGTTGATGACACACTTTTTAGACCTACATCATTTCGCGACACAGTCATTAATTCAGTTGTACTAGCAAAAAGGAGGTTAAACTAACTTGTTTTAAGAGATACGGACACATACATAAATTATATAATAATGAAATGTTTTTACAAGTTACAGTATGTATGTGCAAGAATTTAAAAAAAAGTTTAATAACACCAATAGCTACTTACTATTTTAATGGGGTGTATGAGGTTGATGGGATGAACACAGTTTCTGAATATTTGGTGAAATATTAGATAAAGACACTCACATTTCATCATCAAGCATTTTTAAGCTTCCACTTCCTATCCATATATCAAGAGCAGGAGCAGCAATGCACTGCTGGGAGCTAGCTGCAACAACAAAAAAACACTTTGACTTCTGACTTAAGCTCAGCGTTTAAGCTGCCGCCCTTAGAGCTCGGTGAGTCAGATTGACTACTGCCCACACTGCAAACACACTGCTGTCCCACTCACTGACTACACTTGCAGTCAAGAGCCAATTAAGGAGACTACACATGCAGTCAGGAGCCAATGTGCCGCTAATGGGAATAGTTTCAGTTCCCACTGAGCTGCCCTAATTGGTTAAGATGATCTGTGGCCCACTAGGTATCAATCACGTGTCAACCATGTGATATGCGTAGCAGGCAGGCAGAAAGTCGGAAACCAAAAAAAAAAAAAATTAATTACATTTAAAAAAAAATTGTGCTGAAGCAGGGACACACCTACACACTGCTGCTGACACACTAGTGTGTCTCGACACACAGTTTGGAAAGCACTGACATAGAAACTGCCCTCTTGTATACATAGTAACTCCCCTCTTGTGTACATAGCAACTCCCCACTACATAGTAACTTCCCTCTTGTGTACATAGTAACTCCCCACTTATGTACATAGCAACTCCCCACTACATAGTATCTCCCCTCTTGTGTACATAGCAACTCCCCATTACATAGTAACCAAGCGGTTGCATGCAGCTAGTAGGGTCTGCACACTGATTGGTGTCCGGGAGCGGCAGAATAGGAATTAATAACTTCATTAAAGTTGCGCCGAGGTCTGGGAGCGGCGGGATAGGGGCTAATAACTTTATTAAAGTTGCGGTGAGGTCCGGGAGTAGCTGGATAGGAGTTAATAACTTTATTAAATTTGCAGCAGGGTCCAAGAGCGGCGGGATAGGAGTTAATAACTTTATTAAAGTTGCGGCGTTGTCCAGGAGCAGCAGGATAGGGGTTAAACATTTTAGTATAGTGGTGGCGTTTAGTGACAGGATATAAATAAAATTGGTAAAAAGCTGAAGAGCAGCGAGATTGATGACTGTTAGTTAACAACAGTCCGCTGCTCATCGCCCCGTACTTGGTGCGCAGCTTTTTGACGGCTTTTATTATAAATATGGAGGGCATATTTAGGTCCACGGCCGCGATGATAGGCGAGCGTCTTGGTGCCGGCAAATGCAGCATAGTTGAGGCTTTGATAAATATTCCTCTATATGTAAACAAATGGTCTGCTGTATATGAGGGTTATAATACGTTATACAATATGATGTTACTCTGTTCCATATTAATGTTCCAATTACCTATTGTTTAACTTACTGTAGTTACAGTGTGCTAATCACTTGTGCACATAGCAACTCCCCGCCTGTGTACGGGGAGTTTCTATGTACACAGGCGTGGAGCGGGTCCATCCTGAAAACATCCGGCGCGGAGCTCCTCTGTAATACGGTCGCCGCCGTAAACTGGAACTTGAATGCAAGTGATGTCATCCAAGATGGCGTCCCTTGCATTCCTTTTGGCTGAAAGGTTCCAATCAGCAATTAGAATTAGAGCTGCTAAAATCCTATTGACTGTTCCAATCAGCCAATAGGATGAGAGCTCAATCCTATTGGCTGATTGGAACAGCCAATAAGATGAGAGCTGCTCAAATCCTATTTGCTGATTCGAACAGCTAATAGGATTTTAGCAGCTCTAATCCTAATTGCTGATTGGAACCTTTCAGCCAAAAGGAATGCAAGGGACGCCATCTTGGATGACATCACTTGCATTAAAGTTCCAGTTTACGGCGGCGACCGTATTGAAGAGGAGCTCTGCGCCGGATGTCTTCAGGATGGACCCGCTCCACACCTGTGTACATAGCAACTCCCCACTTGTGTACATAGAAACTCCCCGCCTTTGTACATAGAAACTTCCTGCCTGAGTACATAGCAATTCCCCGCCTGTGTACATAGCAACTCCCCACTAGTGAACAAAACAACTAACCACTTGTGTACATAGCAACTCCCTGCTTCTGCACATAGCAACTCCCCACTTGTGCACATAGCAACTCCCCACCTGTGTACATAGCAACTCCCCACTTGTGTACATAGCAACTCCCCGCCTGTGTACATAGCAACTCCCTGCCTGTGTACATAGCAACTGCCCACTAGTGAACATAACAACTAACCACTTGTGTACATAGCAACTCCCTGCTTGTGCACATAGCAACTCCACAATTTTGTACATAGCAACTCCCCACCTGTGTACATAGCAACTCCCCGCCTGTGTACATTGCAACTCCCTGCCTGTGTACATAGCAACTCCCCACTAGTGAACATAACAACTAACCACTTGTATATATAGCAACTCCCCGCCTGTGTACATAGCAACTCCCTGCTTGTGTACATAGCAACTCCCCACCTTTGTACATAGCAACTCCTCTCCTGTGTTCATAGCAACTCCCCACTAGTAAACAAAACAACTAACCACTTGTGCACATAGCAACTCCCCGCTTGTGCACATAGCAACTCCTCACTTGTGTACATAACAACTCCCCGCCTGTGTACATAGCAACTCCCCACTAGTGAACATAAAAACTAACCACTTGTGTACATAGCACTCCCTGCTTGTGCACATAGCAACTCCCCACTTATGTACATAGCAACTCCCTGCCTGTGTTCATAGCAACTCCCCACTAGTGAACATAACAACTGACCACTTGTGTACATAGCAACTCCCTGCCTGTGTACATAGCAACTCCCTGCCTGTGTACATAGCAACTCCCTGCCTGTGTACATAGCAACTCCCCGCTAGTGAACATAGCAACTCCACACCTGTGTACATAGAAACTCCCCACTAGTGAACATAACAATTAACCACTTGTGTACATTGCAACTTCCCGCTTCTGTACATAGCAACTTCCTGCTTGTGTACATAGAAACTCCCTGCCTGTGTACATAGCAACTCCCCACCTGTGTACATAGCAACGCCCCACTTGTGTACATAGCAACTTCCTGCTTCTGTACATAGCAACTTCCCGCTTGTGTACATAGCAACTTCCCGCATGGCCACGATGATAGGCGAGCGTCTTGGTGCCGGCGAATGCAGCATAGTTGAGGCTTTGATAAATATCACCTGTGTACATAGCAACTCCCCGCTGGTGTACATAGCAACTCCCCACTTGTGTACATTGCAACTCCCCGCCGGTGTACATATAAACTCCCCACTTGTGTACATCGCAACTCTCTGCCTGTGTACATTGCAACTCCCCGCCTGTGTACATTGCAACCCCCCGCCTGTGTACATAGCAACTCCCCACCTGTGTACATAGCAACTCCCCACCTGTGTAAATCGCAAACTCCCCACCTGTGTAAATCGCAAACTCCCCGCCGGTGTACATAGCAACTCCCCGTCTGTGTACATAGCAACTCCCCACTAGTGAACATAACAACTAACCACTTGTATATATAGCAACTCCCCGCCTGTGTACATAGCAACTCCCCACTAGTTAACATAACAACTCCCTGCTTGTGTACATAGCAACTCCCCACCTTTGCACATAGCAACTCCTCTCCTGTGTTCATAGCAACTCCCCACTAGTAAACAAAACAACTAACCACTTGTGCACATAGCAACTCCCCGCTTGTGCACATAGCAACTCCTTACTTGTGTACATAACAACTCCCCGCCTGTGTACATAGCAACTCCCCACTAGTGAACATAAAAACTAACCACCTGTGTACATAGCAACTCCCTGCTTGTGCACATAGCAACTCCCCACTTATATACATAGCAACTCCCTGCCTGTGTTCATAGCAACTCCCCACTAGTGAACATAACAACTGACCACTTGTGTACATAGCAACTCCCTGCCTGTGTACATAGCAACTCAATGCCTGTGTACATAGCAACACCCCGTCTGTGTACATAGCAACTCCCTGCCTGTGTACATAGCAACTCCCCGCTAGTGAACATAGCAACTCCACACCTGTGTACATAGCAACTCCCCACTAGTGAACATAACAATTAACCACTTGTGTACATCGCAACTTCCCGCTTCTGTACATAGCAACTTCCTGCTTGTGTACATAGCAACTCCCTGCCTGTGTACATAGCAACTCCCCACCTGTGTACATAGCAACGCCCCACTTGTGTACATAGCAACTTCCTGCTTCTGTACATAGCAACTTCCCGCTTGTGTACATAGCAACTTCCCGCATGGCCACGATGATAGGCGAGCGTCTTGGTGCCGGCGAATGCAGCATAGTTGAGGCTTTGATAAATATCACCTGTGTACATAGCAACTCCCCGCTGGTGTACATAGCAACTCCCCACTTGTGTACATTGCAACTCCCCGCCGGTGTACATAGAAACTCCCCCCTTGTGTACATCGCAACTCCCTGCCTGTGTACATTGCAACTCCCCGTCTGTGTACATTGCAACCCCCCGCCTGTGTACATAGCAACTCCCCACCTGTGTAAATCGCAAACTCCCCACCTGTGTAAATCGCAAACTCCCCGCCGGTGTACATAGCAACTCCCCGTCCGTGTACATAGCAACTCCCCACTTGTGTACATCGCAACTCCCCGTCTGTGTACAGAGAAACTCCCTGCCTGTATACATAGCAACTCCCCACTAGTGAACATAACAACTAACCACTTGTGTACATAGCAACTCCCTGCTTGTGCACATAGCAACTCCCCACTTGTGTACATCGCAACTCCACGCCTGTGTACATTGCAACTCCCCACTTGTGTACATTGCAACTCCCCGTCTGTGTACATAGCAACTCCCCGCCTGTATACATAGCAACTCCCCACTAGTGAACATAATAACTAACCACTTGTGTACATAGCAACTCCCTGCTTGTGCACATAGCAACTCCCGACTTGTGTACATCACAACTCCTCGCTTTTGTACATAGCAACTTCCGGCTTCTGTACATAGCAACTTCGCACTTGTGTACATAGCAACTCCCCGCCTGTGTACATAGCAACTCCGCGCCTGTGTACATAGCAACTTACCACTTCTTTACATAGCAACTTCCCTCTTGTGTACATAGTAATTCCCCGCTTGTGTACATAGCAACTCCCCGCTTATGTACATAGCAACTCCCAACTACATAGTAACTCCCCTCTTGTGTACATAGTAACTCCTCTCTTGTGTACATAGCAACTCCCCAATACATAGTAACTTCCCTCTTGTGTACATAGTAACTCCCCACTTATGTACATAGCAACTTCCCTCTTGTGTACATAGCAGCTCCCCGTTTGTGTACATAGCAAATCCCCGCTTGTGTACATAGCAACTCCCTGCCTGTGTACATAGCAACTCCCCGCCTGTGTTACAAAGCAACTTACCACTTCTTTACATAGCAACTTCCCTCTTGTGTACATAGCAACTCCCTGCTTGTGTACATAGCAACTCCCCACTACATAGTAACTCCCCTCTTGTGTACATAGTAACTCCCCTCTTGTGTACATAGCAACTCCCCATTACATAGTAACTCCCCTCTTGTGTACATAGCAACTCCCCACTACATAGTAAATCCCCTCTTGTGTACATAGCAATTCCCCATTACATAGTAACTCCCCTCTTGTGTACATAGCAACTCCCCACTACATAGTAACTCCCCTCTTTTGTACATAGTTACTCCCCTCTTGTGTACATAGCAAATCCCCACTACATAGTAACTCCCCTCTTGTGTACATAGCAACTCCCCACTACATAGTAACTTCCCTCTTGTGTACATAACAACTCCCCACTACATAGTAACTCCCCTCTTGTGTACATAGAAACTCTCCACTACATAGTAACTCCCCTCTTGTGTACATAGCAACTCCCCATTACATAGTTACTCCCCTCTTGTGTACATAGCAACTCCCCAATAACATAGTAACTCCCCATTTGTGTAAATAGCAACTCCCCAATAACATAGTAACTCCCCTCTTGTGTAAATAGCAACTCCCCACTACATATCAACTCCCCTCTTATATACATAGCAACTCCCCACTACATAGTAACTCCCCTCTTGTGTACATAGCAACTCCCCATTACATAGTAACTCCCCTCTTGTGTACATAGCAACTCCCCACTACATAGTAACTCCCCTCTTGTGTACATAGCAACTCCCCTCTTGTGTACATAGCAACTCCCCACTACATAGTAACTTCCCTCTTGTGTACATAGCGACTCCCCATTACATAGTAACTCCCCTCTTGTGTACATAGCAACTCCCCATTACATAGCAACTCCCCACTTATGTACATAGCAACTCCCCACTACATAGTAACTCCCCTCTTGTGTACATAGCAACTCCCCATTACATAGTCACTCCCCTCTTGTGTACATAGCAACTCCCCATTACATAGCAACTCCCCACTTATGTACATAGCAACTCCCCACTACATAGTAACTCCCCTCTTGTGTACATAGCAACTCCCCACTTATGTACATAGCAACTCCCCACTACATGTATCTCCCCTCTTGTGTACATAGGAACTCCCCATTACTTAGTAACTCCCCTCTTGTGTACATAGCAACTCCCCGCCTGTGTACATAGCAATTTACCACTTCTTTACATAGCAACTTCCCTCTTGTGCACATAGCAACTTCCCTCTTGTGTACATAGCAACTCCCCGCTTGTGTACATAGCAACTCCCCGCTTATGTACATAGCAACTCCCCACTACATAGTAACTCTCCTCTTGTGTACATAGTAACTCCTCTCTTGTGTACATAGCAACTCCCCAATACATAGTAACTTCCCTCTTGTGTACATAGTAACTCCCCACTTATGTACATAGCAACTTCCCTCTTGTGTACATAGCAGCTCCCCGTTTGTGTACATAGCAACTCCCCGCTTGTGTACATAGCAACTCCCCGCCTGTGTACATAGCAACTCCCCGCCTGTGTACATAGCAACTTACCACTTCTTTACATAGCAACTTCCCTCTTGTGTACATAGCAACTCCCTGCTTGTGTACATAGCAACTCCCCACTTATGTACATAGCAACTCCCCACTACATAGTAACTCCCCTCTTGTGTACATAGTAACTCCCCTCTTGTGTACATAGCAACTCCCCATTACATAGTAACTCCCCTCTTGTGTACATAGCAACTCCCCACTACATAGTAAATCCCCTCTTGTGTACATAGCAACTCCCCATTACATAGTAACTCCCCTCTTGTGTACATAGCAACTCCCCACTACATAGTAACTCCCCTCTTTTGTACATAGCAACTCCCCATTACATAGCAATTCCGCACTTATGTACATAGCAACTCCCCACTACATAGTAACTCCCCTCTTGTGTACATAGCAACTCCCCACTACATAGTAACTCCCCTCTTGTGTACATAGCAACTCCCCACTACATAGTAACTTCCCTCTTGTGTACATAACAACTCCCCACTACATAGTAACTCCCCTCTTGTGTACATGGCAACTCCCCACTACATAGTAACTCCCCTCTTGTGTACATAGCAACTCCCCACTACATAGTAACTCCCCTCTTTTGTACATAGCAACTCCCCATTACATAGCAATTCCGCACTTATGTACATAGCAACTCCCCACTACATAGTAACTCCCCTCTTGTGTACATAGCAACTCCCCATTACATAGTTACTCCCCTCTTGTGTACATAGCAACTCCCCACTACATAGTAACTCCCCTCTTGTGTACATAGCAACTCCCCTCTTGTGTACATAGCAACTCCCCACTACATAGTAACTCCCCTCTTGTGTACATAGCAACTCCCCACTACATAGTAACTCCCCTCTTGTGTACATAGCAACTCCCCATTACATAGCAACTCCCCACTTATGTACATAGCAACTCCCCACTACATAGTAACTCCCCTCTTGTATACATAGCAACTCCCAATTACATAGTAACTCCCCTCTTTTGTACATAGCAACTCCCCATTACATAGCAAGCAACTCCACACTTATGTACATAGCAACTCCCCACTACATAGTAACTCCCCTCTTGTGTACATAGCAACTCCCCACTTATGTACATAGCAACTCCCCACTACATGTATCTCCCCTCTTGTGTACCTAGGAACTCCTCATTACTTAGTAACTCCCCTCTTGTGTACATAGCAACTCCCCACTACATAGTAACTCCCCTCTTGTGTAAATAGCAACTCCCCATTACATAGTAACTGCCCTCTTGTGTACATAGAAACTCCCCACTACATGGTAACTCCCCTCTTGTGTACATAGCAACTTCCCATTACATAGTAACTCCCCTCTTGTGTACATAGCAACTCCCCATTACATAGCAACTCCGCACTTATGTACATAGCAACTCCCCACTACATAGTAACTCCCCTCTTGTGTACATAGCAACTCCCCATTACAAAGTAACTGCCCTCTTGTGTACATAGAAACTCCCCATTACATAGTAACTCCCCTCTTGTGTACATAGCAACTCCCCATTACATAGCAACTCCGCACTTATGTACATAGCAACTCCCCACTACATAGTAACTCCCCTCTTGTGTACATAGGAACTCCCCATTACAAAGTAACTGCCCTCTTGTGTACATAGAAACTCCCCACTACATAGTAACTCCCCTCTTGTGTACATAGCAACTTCCCATTACATAGTAACTCCCCTCTTGTGTACATAGCAACTGCCACTTATGTACATAGCAACTCCCCACTACATAGTAACTCCCCTCTTATGTACATAGCAACTCCCCACTACATAGTAACTCCCCTCTTATGTACATAGCAACTCCCCACTACATAGTAACTCCCATATAAAAACAGGAACATCCGTGATATTATATACCATGGATCTCCTATAGGAGGCGCTAAATGAACAATGATAGATATTACTAAAATAAATGTGCAACTTATTACACAATATACAACTTATTACATAATATACATAATGTAAAAAAATTAAAAGAAATTAAAATTGTGTATATACAGACGTGGCACGTGACCAATCTGACAATAGTAAAGTTCAAATTGTGTCTAAAAGTCCAAATGTGGAAAAGGCAGCTCTCGGTCTTCACCCAAACGATGGTGTAACTTCTAAAATGGACAGCTGTAATGACAACAAAAACAGAGGCGCCACATGTGTAGATCAATAAGGACCAACAATATCCAAGTGAAACAAGCTGCAGGATACTCACAAACGTGAAGGCACTCAATTGTGCCTATAGGAACAGGCTGGTATTTTCACAGCAAACCAGCTGGCTGTACAAGGGAATCCCCGTCGTGATATCCTATGGTTCTTGTTGTCCCAACCGTGACCCTTGCCTGGGTCACTTTCAGCAGAAAGGAACTGGAGTGAAGAGGGGAGAAAGGCTAAACAGCCCTTAGGTTACTTGCAAGTGAAATGCCACACTAACACCAGGCTTGTATAAAAATTAAAACAAGTATTTTATTGTGCAAGAATAAAAATACCATCAGTGCATCAAAATACAGCTGGGTGTGTTTGAAAGGCAAATCTCCTTGTATGTACAGAGATAATAGCGACGCGTTTCTCAGGGATAACCCTGTTTCCTCAGGCTTGTATACTCTGACCCTGTTTTAATTCCCTTTAAATAGGGCTCAGTAACCATATGTTTCCAATGAACCCTCCCCTTCCTTCACATAAACCAATAAAACCTTTCTCTCCCTAAACGCCCACTTGTTGCAATAATTAGGGAAATACTATGAAATGTATATATATATGAGTAAACCAATATAATCTCCTGTAAGTTGTGACCCATACGTTGGTAACTATAAAATTACATAAGTGTGAATCCATGCCGATTTTGAAATAATTACAAATTGGACTAATATAAACAAACTACGTAAATGAAGTCTCCTTAACCAATAACAACCAATCTTATGGGGGCTTGTGTCTCATGACAAATCTGATTGGTGTGCGCCCTGATCATAAGAAAGACTACACAGACCGTCATGCCTTTATGTGTCACTCATGTATAGAGCTTCCCGGAAGTGTATCAGCATGACCGTCTGATTTGCTAAGTGCCCTCCCGACGGCGGAAGTGATATAATAGCAAAGCACTCGGGTTGCATAATTATAGGCAATAAATTAACCCAATGCGCTAAGCAAAGGCACCCGAATGGTCAGAATGAGACAATAACGAGTACACACTATACATAATACATCGATAAGATTGTTAGATGTAGTGCAATGTTAATACATCTCTAAATGTTCCTATCATATCAATTGTAAAAAAATCTCTTATTCTAACATCCAGATTTTTGGAAAAGGGGTATCCCCCAGAACTTATCAACAAGGGCCAGCAGAGAGCAAGAGATTTAAATAGGGAAGCATTATTATCAGCAGCTTCTGTTTCAGACCAATATAAAAATAAGGAGGAGATGACTTTTAATAAACAACCACTCTTTGTTACACAGTATAATTCCAATCATAGAATTATTAATAAAGTCCTAAAAAAACATTGGCCGATCCTCTTAAAAGATCCAGTCTTAAATAAAACCCTTCCACCACAACCGAAATTGGTTTTCAAAAGAGCACCTACATATAAACAAAAACTGGCCCCAAGCAAGGTTGTTATGTCAAAAAGGAAAATTGTTAATATATGTAGATCAGGAAGAAAGATAGGAAATAACACTTCCAACAAGATGGGAGTATACAGATGTGGAAAGAAACTATGTTTTATGTGTGAACACATAACTCATGGATTCACCAACATAGTATCACATAACAACTGGGAAATATTTCATATTAAAAGTAAAATGACCTGTGATTCCAGTTTTGTCATTTATGCACTTACGTGCAAATGTGGGATCCAGTATATAGGTAGGACCTGTAGAAAGGTCAGAACCCGATGGAGTGAACACCTAAGGAACATCAAAGTAAAGTCATCTAAACATAGTGTATCCCGACACATTTGTGAGAAATATGTATCTGGAAAATGCTCATTCAAAATTACTCCAATAGAAAGTATCCCCAAAAGTAATTTGTACAATAGGTTTAACAAGCTTAGACAAAGGGAAACCTATTGGATTTTCAAATTCAATAGTCTATTTCCCACTGGCCTTAAAGGGACACTGAACCCAAAAAAATTATTTTGTGATTCAGATAGAGCATGCAATTTTAAGAAACTTTCTAATTTACTCCTATTATCAATTTTTCTTCGTTCTCTTGCTATCTTTATATGAAAAAGAAGGCATCTAAGCTTTTTTCTTGGTTCAGAACTCTGGACAGCAGTTTTTGATTGGTGGATGAATTTATCCACCAATCAGCAAGGACAACCTAGGTTGTTCACCAAAAATGGGTCGGCATCTAAACTTACATTCTTGCATTTCAAATAAAGATACCAAGAGAATAAAAAACATCTGATAATAGGAGTAAATTAGAAAGTTGCTTAAAATTTCATGCTCTATCTGAATCACAAAAGAAAAAATTTGGGTTCAGTGTCCCTTTAATGAAGTTATAGATTCAGCTGCATTTATATGATTATTCTTTACATTTAATAATTACTAGTCATATGTTAGGGTCCTCACTGAGTTTATCGTAGATTAATATTTCTAACCATCCCAACTATCTAAGTTTTAACGACCATCATTATTATCATTTTCGATGTTTTATAATTTTAACTTATTTGCATTTTCTTTTAATAATTTATATTTTTGTTGTTAGTGTTTAGGAAGATTTTGTACACTGGACTTTCCCTGCCCACTTGTTGCTTAGCTATATGTTAAAGCATTGTTTGTAATTTTTTTAGCTATATGAATAATATATTTAGTATCATTAGTACAATATTATTAGTCTGTAGGTTACCACTCACATAGTGAGTGTATATATGCTTAGGTGATGGGGCCTTTTAAATTCCCTTGAGAATTTTGTTTAAATAATTTCACTTAATGGTTAGATTCACTTAAGTATATATTAGAATATAGGTCATTACCCATGTAGTGAGCATATATATTTTTAGATTATGTGTTGATTAATATATCTACATGTTCTCACAGTCACTTTTAGATAATATATTTCTATCATCTCTGACATAATTGTTAGATCCACTTTAGGTATATACATGTACACATATTTAGGTGTTAGATCCACCTTAGGTAGATACATATACACATATTTAGGTGTATATATATATATATATATATACACATATTCACACTATTACAGGTTTTCATCTCACATTCGCAATAATCACATCACCAATAATTTCTATGATAAGTTCTTTATGACCATCCACACACAGGAGATATAGCATTGTTTATTATAGCACTTTCATATAAATATTTGGCCATAATCACGGACATTGCACTTTTTTATTAGGTATTATTCAGATACATGTCACATATTAATCCATCACACTAGCACATTAGGTATTGCTCAGATATCTATCAATGTATTATTATATCATTTACTTCATAGATATATTATGCACAATGCGTACCCGCGAGTGCCTATATATTTTTTTACAATTGATATGATAGGAACATTTAGAGATGTATTAACATTGCACTACATCTAACAATCTTATCGATGTATTATGTATAGTGTGTACTCGTTATTGTCTCATTCTGACCATTCGGGTGCCTTTGCTTAGCGCATTGGGTTAATTTATTGCCTATAATTATGCAACCCGAGTGCTTTGCTATTATATCACTTCCGCCGTCGGGAGGGCACTTAGCAAATCAGACGGTCATGCTGATACACTTCCGGGAAGCTCTATACATGAGTGACACATAAAGGCATGACGGTCTGTGTAGTCTTTCTTATGATCAGGGCGCACACCAATCAGATTTGTCATGAGACACAAGCCCCCATAAGATTGGTTGTTATTGGTTAAGGAGACTTCATTTACGTAGTTTGTTTATATTAGTCCAATTTGTAATTATTTCAAAATCGGCATGGATTCACACTTATGTAATTTTATAGTTACCAACGTATGGGTCACAACTTACAGGAGATTATATTGGTTTACTCATATATATATACATTTCATAGTATTTCCCTAATTATTGCAACAAGTGGGCGTTTAGGGAGAGAAAGGTTTTATTGGTTTATGTGAAGGAAGGGGAGGGTTCATTGGAAACATATGGTTACTGAGCCCTATTTAAAGGGAATTAAAACAGGGTCAGAGTATACAAGCCTGAGGAAACAGGGTTATCCCTGAGAAACGCGTCGCTATTATCTCTGTACATACAAGGAGATTTGCCTTTCAAACACACCCAGCTGTATTTTGATGCACTGATGGTATTTTTATTCTTGCACAATAAAATACTTGTTTTCATTTTTATACAAGCCTGGTGTTAGTGTGGCATTTCACTTGCAAGTAACCTAAGGGCTGTTTAGCCTTTCTCCCCTCTTCACTCCAGTTCCTTTCTGCTGAAAGTGACCCAGGCAAGGGTCACGGTTGGGACAACAAGAACCATAGGATATCACAACGGGGATTCCCTTGTACAGCCAGCTGGTTTGCTGTGAAAATACCAGCCTGTTCCTATAGGCACAATTGAGTGCCTTCACGTTTGTGAGTATCCTGTAGCTTGTTTCACTTGGATATTGTTGGTCCTTATTGATCTACACATGTGGCGCCTCTGTTTTTGTTGTCATTACAGCTGTCCACATAGTAACTCCCCTCTTATGTACATAGCAACTCCCCACTACATAGTAACTCCCCTCTTATGTACATAGCAACTCCCCACTACATAGTAACTCCCCTCTTATGTACATAGCAACTCCCCACTACATAGTAACCAAGTGGTTGCATGCAGCTAGTAGGATCTGCACGCTGATTGGTGCACTACAATGGTTGGTTATTTATTCTGCATAATACATAAGCTCACAGTAGGCGGATGCACACGATGGGGCCTATTTAACAAATGTCTTGCGGACCTGATCCGACAGTGCGGATCAGGTCCGCAAGACAACGGAGAATGTGAAGAGCAATACTATCTCCGTATTGAGCATTGCACCGGCAGCTCACAAGAGCTGCTGGTGCAACGCCGCCCCCGGCTGACTCGCGGCCAATCGGCCGCCAGCAGGGGGTTGTCAATCAAACCGATCGTATTCGATCGGGTTGAATTCCGGCAATTCCTGTCCGCCTCATCAGAGCAGGCTGACAGGGTTATGGAGACTCGCCAAAAACACGGCCTTTCAAGCTCCGTTCGGAGGTTGATAAATGGGCCCCCATATATAAACTGTGGGGCCTTTTGGTTGTTTGAAATCTGGGTTTAGCCAATAAAAGGAATTGTTTGTCATTTATGATTGGTTGATGATTTGTATGTAACACTATTTAACTATCATGTACACACATTTGTGCTGAATTAATATCTGTCAGCTGACACTTGTGGTGATTGACATCTGTCCTATAAAGTGTAAGCTGCTAGATGACTGGGAATGAAACTGCTTGGCCATATAATCCCAGCCATAGGAAGACTAGCTAAGATGGATATCGCTGAACGGTGCAAGAATTTCCTTTGTGTAAAAGAGCAAACCTGTTTACTTTTGTCTCGTGCAAAGGTTTACACTCTGGGTTTGGTTATTCCTGCCATACACTGGAACTGTGACCAATCAGTTAAAGCCTATACAGCGTTATGCACTCTGTGTACAGAATGGTATAAGATATTGTGAGAGCAAATATACATGGGATATAAAGTGTTTACCTGTTGCACTATTGCCTATGCCAGGTTCTGTAACAAATGCAAAAATCCCCCAAAAACATCAGTAAAAACATCAGTAAAACCATGTGCATATTGGTAATATACTACAGACCCTGAACTGAACTGAACACAGCTATGGACATATGCAGCACCTGATTGGCTCAGTGGCTGTGTTCATCTCTGGACCATAGTGCATGTGTTTAACTCCTATGTTTAGTTAAGCAAAAGTGCAATAAGAAAATGCTCTGATACTGTAGAACAATGTTTTTGTGCCATTGAAATGCATTGGTGGTTTTACACAAATGATCCAGAACCATGTCCCCTATCCTGTAGTAGTGTGTAAATAAGCACCACTGTACACGCGGCATGTGCCTTCTACGCCCTAGATGGTAAGTAGGGCCGGTCTTTTTTATGCGTAAAGCATATTTATTATCTAAACACAAACATCTGATTGTGTAGCAAGATGCAGAACCACTAGTAAATAAGAGAACGAGATTGTTATGTATTTTATTGTTATGTGCACATTAAACTTATATAGAAAGCAATCTGAATGAAAAAGATTACACACAACGGTAAGCTCTGTAGAAGAGAAAAAGCCATTAAAGATATTCTAAGCCAACGATCTGATGCAGCAACTTTACATAGAAAACAAAACTGAAAGGGACATGAAACCAAAACATGATTCTTTCATGATGCAGACAGAAAATACCATTTGAAACAACTTTGCAATTTCCTTGTATTATCAAATAGGCTTTGTTTTATTGGTATCCATCATGGAAGGAGCATCAATGCTCTACTGACAGCTAGCTTAGCACATCAAGTGAGTCAATCACAGAAAAAAAAATATGTGCAGCCACCAACCAGTAGTGTATTACGGCTCCTGGATGCTTTTCAACAATTGATATCAAGAAAATAAAGCAAATTATATAAAAGAAGTAAAATGTAAAGTTGTTAACCCCTAACATGTATATTGCGTCTCCTTAAGGTTTATTCAGCCCTGCAATAGCGCAGGTCTCGACAAAAGTGACAAGACGCAATATTACTACATGTCTCACTCCAAGAGACATTCAGCACTAGCACAGTCTGACCGCTGCAGGCGACAGCCACGCTATTTAACCCCTAAATTGCATATGTGACTCATGAAAGTATCATTTTTACATTACTGTCCCTTTAATGCAATCAGAAGTCATAAAAGATATATTAGTAAATAAGCTGCTACATTCAACTTACAAAATATGTTCCAATACAGAATAGAACTAAAATACAGAGTAAATGAAACAAGTATAAAATGATATAAACCAGAATATACAAAGCGTAACTTGGCATTTCACTGACAATAGAGTCTGATTTAACACTTCCTTTTCTAGTACATCAGTAGCACGAGATACAATTAGTAAAGATGTGCAGATTATATATACAATATTAACAAACAACATGATTTGTTATGCTTGAACTGGGGGGGAAAAAAACACAAGAAATCAAGAATTATTTTTTTTCAGACATTTCTCTAGGGTTTTTTTTGTAGAGCTACCCAGAAACAATATATACATATACACATATACAGTATATATATAAAGTCAGCACAAAAGCAAATCGGTATTAATAATGATAACAATCTAATATGTTTAATGGTGTTTTTTCACTTAACCATTAAACTCAGTTCAGCAATTTGTATCTTTTTTATTTAACCAGGAAACAATCTTGTTTACAAATATAAACTATAGAAAATGCACATAAGCGAAACATTAACGTATTATAAAGCGTATGAGAAATCACATTATGTCATGTAGTCAAGGCTGTTACATTGTATAGATTCAAATCATCAGCTCTGAGAGGTTTTCTTTGTGTGAAGTAAAAAAAAAATCAATTTCTTTTATTTAACCATTTAACAACATCTGCAACGTGAAACAAAATATATATATATTATTGTTTGTCCTATTGCACTATATTGTCAGAAGGAACAACACATCTAACTGTAGAATACAGTCCTGTCAATAGTTTAAAGGGACAGTTTACCCAACATTTGTCTCCCCTTTAATATGTTCCCAATGAACCATTTTATCTGCTGGAGTATATTAAGGGCTAGATTACAAGTGGATCAATAATTTATTGCACGCCCGCGCAATAAATAACCAGCCATTACATTACCAGCACTCTGAAAACCCCCCAGAGATTAAGGGGTCTATTTATTATTGCGCGGATGGACATGATACAATGTAGCGTATCATGTCCGCCACACATCGATAAATGTCGACAGCATACGCTGTTGGCATTTATCATTCCACTAGCAGTTCTTGTGAACTGCTGGTGCAATGCTGCCCCCTGCAGATTCGTGGCCAATGGGCTGCTAGCAGAGGGTTTCAATCAATCCGATATATTGCTCTCCGCATTCAGCGAGGTCTTGCGGATCTGTTCCGCACTGTCGGATCAAGTCTGCAACACCATTGATAAATAGGCCCCATAGTCTGTATTTAACATTGCACAATCATTTCTAGTGAAATGTTTGCGCAATGCCGCCCCCTGCTCACTTGCAGCCAATAGGCCGCTAGCAGGGGACGTCAATCATCCCGATTGTATCGTATCGGGATAATTTCACTCCGTCACCTAAAAGGTTTTACGACCGCTGCTTCTTAAAATCCATTTCAGGCAGACCTAAAATGATGGAGCATCCGCTGCTTAATAAATCGTCCCCAAAGTGATAACATAATAAGATTTTACCTGCACACTCAACCCATTGTAATAGACTACATGTAGTTTTCAAGTACAAATCCAGCTATTTCATATACACAAATAAACCTGAAAATGCCATTTCTCAAACATGTTATACTCTGCAGATGGTATAACAAGTCATTGAAAATGCATTAAAGGGACATAATAATGATATGCTAAATCACTTTAAACTGATGCAGTATAACTGTAAAAAGCTGACAGGAAAATATCCCCTGAGCATCTCTATGTAAAAAAGGAAGATATTTTACCTCACAACTTCCTCAGCTCAGCAGAGTAAGTTCTGGGTAAAAAGCTATACTCAGCTGTTGCCCAGCTGCAGGTAAAAAAAAAAATGAAGAAATGAACTGCAGCCAATCAGCATCAACAGTGCTGAGGTCATGAACTCTTTTACTGTGATCTCATGAGATTTCCCTTAATGCTCATGAGATTTCATTGCAAACTTCCTTACACTGAATAGGGAAATAAGATGAGTGTGCACGAAAGCTCGCTCCTTCCGCTGTCCCGGGACAGACATACTGATTTGTTGCTTAGAAGTCCTTTACAATGGGATGTGGCTACTGAGAAACTTTTGAGGTAAATATCTTTATTTTTTACATGTTCAGGTGATATGTTCTAGTTAGCTTTTTACAGCTATACTGCATCACTTTCAAGTTTTTAAACATTTGGGTATCATGGCTCTTTAAGGGAAAATCAATTTTTCAGTGTGCTGTTCCTTTAAGTCAATATGTGATTTACTTACTGGCTAAGAAGGACCTTTCAATATCAGATATTTATATACCTTTACATATCAGATATACTATATACCTTTTCATATCAGATATTTATATACCTTTACATATCAGATATTTATATACCTTTACATATCAGATATACTATATACCTTTTCATATCAGATATTTATATACCTTTACATATCAGATATACTATATACCTTAACATATCAGATATTTATATACCTTTACATATCAGATATACTATATACCTTTGCATATCAGCTATTTATATACCTTTACATACCAGATATACTATATACCTTTATCCTTTATGTAATAGGATTAAAAACCCTGCAGACACCATTCAGTACATTTAGTACAATTAGAACCATTTGAACTCTGCTTGTCTGACATTGCTAAAAGCATCAGAATAATGTGTGTAAAATAGAGACAAATTATCACCGTTTATACACACAGCTACCTACTGTATATTCTATTATCTAATTGTCTTGTATGTCAGACTTATCTCTACATGAAGCCAAAGCTGTTGTAACTTAAAGGGACACTGAACCCAAAGTTTTCTTTCATGATTCAGATAGAGCATGCAATTTTAAGCAACTTTCTAATTTACTCCTATTATCAAATGTTCTTCATTCTCTTGGTATCTTTATTTGAAAAGCAATAATGTAAGTTTAGATGTCGGCCCATTTTTGTTGAACAACCTGGGTTGTTGTTGCTGATTGGTGGATAAATTCACCCACCAATAAACAAGTGCTGTCCCGTGAACTGAACCAAAAATGGCTGGCTCCTTAGCTTAGATGCCTTCTTTTTCAAATAAAGATAGCAAGAGAACAAAGAAAAATTGATAATAGGAGTAAATTAGAAAGTTGTTTAAAATTGCATGCTCTTTCTGAATCATGAAAGAAAAAAATTTGGGTTCAGTGTCCCTTTTTTAAGTTTTAGACCCCCTAATTAGTGACCACTGAAATCCTTCAGTTTATTTAGGAAATATCAACAGATATATAATAACATCTTATCTTTGGAAATTTACTTCTTTTCAGTATTAAAAAAAACTGACCCGGAGCTTATTTTTTAACATTCAGCCAATTTTATAAAAAAAAGAATGTTTTTGTAGAGGTGATACGGTAAGAGGCGTTTCATTTTATCAGTGGTTAAACGACTGGAGGCGGCAGGCACAGTGTGGAATCACTGAATTGCTCCTGAGGGTCTTCCTGCCCTGGACTCTCTGGTGATGTAGCACAATTTTCTATATCTGAAGAGAAAGACAGCAAGTAATAGATCAGCAAGTAATAGATCAGAAAGTAATAGATCAGCAAGTAATAGATCAGCAAATAATAGATCAGCAAGTAATAGATCAGCAAGTAATAGATCAGCAACTAATAGATCAGAAAGTAATAGATCAGCAAATAATAGATCAGCAAGTAATAGATCAGCAGGTAATAGATCAGCAAGTAATAGATCAGCAAATAATAGATCAGCAAGTAATAGATCAGCAAGTAATAGATCAGCAAGTGGATGTGTTTGATGAACGACATGGAACACTCAGTAATATTAAACATGCCGGATCAGTGTCTAGAGATTTGCGTCAGACGTTACTGAGAGATAAAAATATGTTGTATGGAACAAAAAAAGGCAGAAAACTGAGCAAATGAAGCAAAGTCAAATGAGGAGACACTGAGCAGTGCAGATTAAAGGAAATCTAGACGGACAAGCACTGTGAGGACCTATGTGCTGGTATATGAAAGGAAGGCTCTGCCAACAGAGACAGACCAAGGGATGGATTCACCATATGGGATGTAAATTATCTCCAAAACCAACAGAGGCTTCCCTCAAGGAATTATCTAAGAAAAGGGGCTATCCCTGTGAGTTGCGGAATGTCTAACATACACCTAGTTTACAAGTTTTACGCTATACCGGGTGCGAAAGAACACAAAAAAAAAAATTTGCGTTATCACAACTTTCATAGCGCTGCCATTACGAGTTACTGAAAAACCTCCTTGTGCTGGGCGTTATGGTGTGGTAAGCTCCATACTGCACAAAAGTCATGGGTTGAGTTGAAGTGCTTGTGCACATTTTCCCCCATAGACATCAATGGGGAGAAAGTGTTAGAAAAAAACTAACACCTGTGATCACAGAATGGCAAATCATTGTTACGCAACTCCATTGATGACTAGGGGGAAAAGAAAGTGGACAATTTTTTAGCGGTATAGCCGTACCGCACCATAATGCGAAACTTGTAATCTAGCCCATATAAAGTAATGGAGCTTTCTGGAAAGGAAACTTTGCAGGGAAAGTTAGCAGGAAGCAGAGGACAGATATTAAAATGAAAATGCTGCAATCAAATAAAAATCAATTTTGTATTTTATATTTATATTATATGACAAGAGGTAATAGATGAAGCAATGTCAATAAGTTAGAGAGGGACACTGACAAGAGGTAAGAGATGAAGCACTACCAATAGGTTACAGAGGGACACTGACAAGAGGTAAGAGATGAAGCACTACCAATACGTTAGAGAGGGACACTGACAAGAGATAAGAGTTAAAGCACTACCAATAGATTAGAGAGGGACACTGACAATAGGTTAGAGATGAAGCACTACCAGTAGGTTAGAGAGGGATACTGACAAGAGGTAAGAGATGATGCACTACCAGTAGGTTAGAGAGAGACAATGACAAGAGCTAAGAGATGAAGCACTACCAATAGGTTAGAGTAGGACACTGACAAGAGGTAAAATATGAAGCACTACCAATAGATTGGAGAGGGACACTGACAAGAGGTAAGAGATGAGCACTTCCAATAGATTGGAGAGGGACACTGACAAGAGGTAAGAGATGAGCACTTCCAATAGATTGGAAAGGGACACTGACAAGAGTTAAGAGATGAAGCACTACCAATAGATTAGAGAGGGACACTGACAAGAGGTTAGAGATGAAACAATACCAATAGGTTAGAGAGGGACACTGACAAGAGGTAAGAGATGAATCATTACCAATAGGTTAGAGAGGGACACTTACAAGAGGTAAGAGATGAAGCACTACCAGTAGGTTAGAGAGGGACACTGACAAGAGGTTAGAGATGAAACAATACCAATAGGTTAGAGAGGGACACTGACAAGAGGTAAGAGATGAAGCAATACCAATAGGTTAGAGTAGGACACTGTCAAGAGGTAAGAGATTAAGCACTACCAATAGGTTAGAGAGGAACACTGACAAGAGGTAAGAGATGAATCACTACCAATAGGTTAGAGTAGGACACTGACAAGAGGTAAGAGATAAAGAACTACCAATAGATTAGAGATGGACACTGACAAGAGGTAAGAGATGAAGCACTACGAATAGGTGAGAGATGGACACTGGCAAGAGGTAAGAGATGAAGCACTACGAATAGGTTAGAGAGGGACACTGACAAGAGGTAAGAGATGAAGCAATACCAATAGGTTAGAGATGGACACTGACAAGAGGTAAGAGATGATGCACTACAAATAGGTTAGAGAGGGACACTGACAAGAGGTAGGAGATGAAGCAATACCAATAGGTTAGAGATGGACACTGACAAGAGGTAAGAGATGAAGCACTACCAATAGGTTAGAGAGGGACACTGACAAGATGTAAGAGATGAAGCAATACCAATAGATTATAGAGGGACACTGACAAGAGGTAAGAGATGAAGCAATACCAATAGGTTAGAGAGACACACTGACAAGAGATAATAGATGAAGCACTACCAATAGGTTAGAGAGGGACACTGACAAGAGGTAAGAGATGAATCACTACCAATAGGTTAGAGAGGGACACTGACAAGAGGTATAAGATGAAGCCCTACCAATAGATTAGAGAGAGACACTGACAAGAGGTAAGAGATGAATCATTACCAATAGGTTAGAGAGGGACCCTGACAAGAGGTAAGGGATGAATCACTACCAATAGGTTAGAGAGGGACACTGACAAGAGGTAAGAGATGAAGCACTACCAATAGGTTAGAGAGGGACACTGATAAGAGGTAAGAAATTAAGCAATACCAATAGGTTTAGAGTGGGACAGTGTCAAGAGGTTAGAGATTAAGCACTACCAATAGGTTAGAGAGGGACACTGACAAGAGGTAAAAGATTAATCACTACCAATAGATTAGAGAGGGACACTGACAAGAGATAAGAGATGAAGCCCTACCAATAGGTTAGAGAGGGACACTGACAAGAGATAAGAGATGAAGCACTACCAATAGGTTAGAGAGGGACACTGACAAGAGGTAAGGGATGAATCACTACCAATAGGTTAGAGAGGGACACTGACAAGAGGTAAGAGATGAAGCACTACCAATAGGTTAGAGAGGGACACTGATAAGAGGTAAGAAATTAAGCAATACCAATAGGTTAGAGTGGGACAGTGTCAAGAAGTTATAGATTAAGCACTACCAATAGATTAGAGAGGGACACTGACAAGAGGTAAGAGGTGAATCACTACCAGTAGGTTAGAGAGGGATACTGACAAGAGGTAAAAGATGAAGCCCTACCAATAGGTTAAAGAGGGACACTGACAAGAGGTAAGAGATGAATCACTACCAATAGGTTAGAGAGGGACACTGACACGAGGTAAGAGATGAATCACTACCAGTAGGTTAGAGAGGGACACTGACAAGAGGTAAGGGATGAATCACTACCAATAGGTTAGAGAGGGACACTGACAAGAGGTAAGAGATGAAGAACTACCAATAGGTTAGAGAGGGACACTGATAAGAGGTAAGAAATTAAGCAATACCAATAGGTTAGAGTGGGACAGTGTCAAGAGGTTAGAGATTAAGCACTACCAATAGGTTAGAGAGGGACACTAACAAGAGGTAAAAGATTAATCACTACCAATAGATTAGAGAGGGACACTGACAAGAGATAAGAGATGAAGCACTACCAATAGGTTAGAGAGGGACACTGACAAGAGGTAAGAGATGAATCACTACCAATAGGTTAGAGAGGGACACTGACAAGAGGTAAGAGATGAATCACTACCAATATGTTAGAGAGGGACACTGACAAGAGGTAAAAGATGAAGCCCTACCAATAGATTAGAGAGAGACACTGACAAGAGGTAAGAGATGAATCATTACCAATAGGTTAGAGAGGGACACTGACAAGAGGTAAGAGATGAATCACTACCAGTAGGTTAGAGAGGGATACTGACAAGAGGTAAAATATGAAACCCTATCAATAGGTTAGAGAGGGACACTGACAAGAGGTAAAGGATGAATCACTACCAATAGGTTAGAGAGGGACACTGACAAGAGGTAAGAGATGAAGCACTACAAATAGGTTAGAGAGGGACACTGACAAGAGGTAAGAGATGAATCACTACCAATAGGTTAGAGAGGGACACTGACAAGAGGTAAGAGATGAATCACTACCAATAGGTTAGAGAGGGACACTGACAAGAGGTAAACGATGAAGCCCTACCAATAGGTTAGAGAGGGACACTGACAAGAGGTAAGAGATGAATCATTACCAATAGGTTAGAGAGGGACACTGACAAGAGGTAAGCGATGAATCACTACCAATAGGTTAGAGAGGGACACTGACAAGAGGTAAAAGATGAAACCCTACCAATAGGTTAGAGAGGGACACTGACAAGAGGTAAGGGATGAATCACTACCAATAGGTTAGAGAGGGACACTGACCAGAGATAAGAGATGAATCATTACCAATAGATTAGAGAGGGACACTGACAAGAGGTAAGATATGAATCATTACCAATAGGTTAGAGAGGGACACGGACAAGAGGTATGACAGATTAAACACTGTTGAAGTGTGAAAGAGAAGTGCTGCCAGGAGACATTGGCACTACCCAGTGGTGAGGCACTGCCAGAGAGTAAGTGGGCGCTACAAAGACATGACAGATTAAACACTGTTGAAGTGTGAAAGAGAAGTGCTGCCAGGAGACATTGGCTCTACCCAGTGGTGAGGCGCTGCCAGAGAGTAAGTGGGCGCTACAAAGACATGACAGATTAAACACTGTTGAAGTGTGAAAGAGAAGTGCTGCCAGGAGACATTGGCACTACCCAGTGGTGAGGCACTGCCAGAGAGTAAGTACTTTCAGGTGAAAAATTATGTACAGACAAACAAAAATCAGTGTTTAAAGCAGCAGAGAGTGAGATGGTTCTGCAAAGCTATAGGAAAATAGTACAAAAGAAGGTTGATAGAAGTAATTTATTTTCAAACCAGAAATCCCAGTTGCTGTAGATTCCAGGACAGTCTGTTCTTGATTTGCTGGTTCAGCAACATGATTTGTTGGTTCCTGTTGTGTCAATACTACAAATTCAGATGACTTTTCAACTGTAGAAATAAGAAAGAATAGAATTTATTGATACATAAATATTATACATAGGTTATGTTCAATCTAATATACCCAATATATTTCTCTACCTCTCGGTCCATTGTGAAATATATTCTCATTCTTAGTTGTCTTTCTAATATCTACATAATAATTACGTTTGTAATGTCCGTCATCGTCGGCAGTTGCGAACGCATCTTTAAAGGAATGTTAGATGCACACAGCCGCCTCACGGCGACAGACAGCTTCAGGAGATCCAGCTCTCAGCTGTAACATAACAGTTGAGAGCTGGAGCTTCTGAAGCTTCAGGCATCTGCCGCATATGGAGCCGGAGCATGATCGGTGCTCCGCCTCCATATGAGGCCAGATGCCTGATCGTTACAGACGGTGACACTGTGTGTGTCACCGTCTGTAGCGATCTTCTGCTGGTGGAGGTTTGGGCAAACTGACCTGGGTGGACAACCAGGCATGAAGGGGGCGGGGCCAGCCGGGCATGACAGAAGTTGGGCCGGGGCATGAGGGAGGCAGAGCCAGGTTGTGGCGGGTGCGGGGGAAAGTCATGGCGGGGGCAGAGCCAGGGCATGACGGGGGTGGGGCCAGGTGGGAGCGGCCTTGGCTGTCTTTGTGAGAGCTCACAAGAGGGGTGAGAGAGAGTAAAAGAGGGGGGAGATAGAGAAGGGTGAGAGAGAGCAAAAGAGAAGGGGGGAGAAAGGAAAAGAGAGGGGAAGAGAGCCAAAGAGGGGGAAAGATCAAAAGAGAGGGAGAGCAAAAGCATAAAAGAGAGGGGAGAGAGAGCAAACAAGAGGGGGGAGAGAGAGCAAAAGAGGGGGAGAGAGAGCAAAAGAGAGGGGAGAGAGAGCAAAAGAGAGGGGAGAGAGAGCAAAAGAGAGGGGAGAGAGAGCAAAAGAGAGGGGGGAGAGTAAAAGAGAGGGAGAGAGAGAGCAAAAGAGAGGGGGGAGAGAGAGCAATAGAGAGGGGGGAGAGAGAGCAAAAGAGAGGGGGAGAGAGAGCAAAAGAGAGGGGAGAGAGCAAAAGAGAGGGGGGAGAGAGAGCAAAAGAGAGGGGAGAGAGCAAAAGAGAGGGGGGAGAGAGTGAGCAAATGAGAGGGAGGGGAGAGAGAGAACAAATGAGAAGGAGGGCAGAGAGAGCAAATGAGAGGGAGGGGAGAGAGAGAGCAAATTAGAGGGTGAGGGAGAGCAAATGAGAGGGGAGAGAGCAAATGAAAGGGGGGAGGGAGAGCAAAAGAGAGTGGAGAGAGAGCGCAAAAGAGAGGGGAACGAAAACTAAAGAGAGAGAGCAAAAGAGTGGGGGAGGGAGAGCAAAAGAGAGGGGGAGAGAGAGAGCAAAAGAGAGGGGGAGAGAGAGTGCAAAAGAGAGGGGCAAGAGAGCAAATTAAGGGGGGAGAGAGAGCAAAAGAGAGGGGAGAGATAGAGCAAATGGAGAGGGGGAGCGAGAGCAAATGGAGGGGGAGAGAGAGCAAAAGAGAGGGGAGAGAGAGAGCAAAAGAGGGGAGAGAGAGAGCAAAAGAGAGGGGAGAGAGAGCAAAAGAGAGGGGAGAGAGAAAAAGAGAGGGGAGAGAGAGAGCAAAAGAGAGGGGAGAAAGAGAGCAAAAGAGAGGGGGGAGAGAGTGAGCAAATGAGAGGGAGGGGAGAGAGAGAACAAATGAGAAGGAGGGCAGAGAGAGCAAATGAGAGGGAGGGGAGAGAGAGAGCAAATTAGAGGGTGAGGGAGAGCAAATGAGAGGGGAGAGAGCAAATGAAAGGGGGGAGGGAGAGCAAAAGAGAGTGGAGAGAGAGCGCAAAAGAGATGGGAACGAAAACTAAAGAGAGAGAGCAAAAGAGTGGGGGAGGGAGAGCAAAAGAGAGGGGGAGAGAGAGCAAAAGACAGGGGGAGCGAGAGCAAAAGAGAGGGGGGAGTGAGAGCAAAAGAGAGGGGGAGAGAGAGCAAAAGGGGTGGTGAAAGAATCCACCTGGATGGCAGGGTGGTGAAAGAATCCACCTGGATGCAGCGTAAGGAGGTACTGGTTTGCCTGATGCTCTTTTAGACAATATTATAGTTAAGAAACCTTCTGATAGGGTAAGATGTGTATTTTTTGAAGGTACAATATTTTTTACAGATTATGGGCTAGATTACAAGTGAAGCGCAATTTATTAATACCAGCGCATGCAAATGTTCACGTTTCATGGAAGCATTGCCCTCACAAGAGCGCTATTCCATATTCTCCAATGGGAGCCTCGTTCTCATGTCGTTAGACACGGCATGAGAATCTAGCACAACGAAGGGGGTAAATTGCACAGCGATGGGCAGCAAAGTGTAAATATATATGTATATACACATAGTAACACATAAATATATATGTATATACACATATTAACACATAAATATATATGTATATAAACATAGTAACACATAAATATATATGTATATACACATAGTAACACATAAATATATCTGTATATACACATAGTAACACATAAATATATATGTATATACACATACTAACACATAAATATATATGTATATACACATATTAACACATAAATATATATGTATATACACTTACTAACACATAAATATATATGTATATACACATAGTAACACATAAATATATATGTATATATATATACATAGTAACACATAAATATATATATGTATATACACATAGTAACACATAAATATATATGTATATACACATAGTAACAAATAAATATATATGTATATACACATAGTAACATATAAATAGATATGTATATACACATAGTAACAAATAAATATATATGTATATACACATAGTAACACATAAATATATATGTATATACACATAGTAACACTTAAATATATATGTATATACACATACTAACACATAAATATATATGTATATACACATAGTAACACATAAATATATATGTATATACACATACTAACACATAAATATATATGTATATACACATAGTAACACATAAATATATATGTATATACACATAATAACACATAAATATATATGTATATACACATAGTAATACATAAATATATATGTATATACACATACTAACACATAAATATATATGTATATACACATAGTAACACATAAATATATATGTATATACACATAGTAACACATAAATATATATGTATATACACATAGTAACACATAAATATATATGTATATACACATATTAACACATAAATATATATTTATATACACATACTAACACATAAATATATACAGGCATACCCCGCTTTACGGACCTTCACTTTACGGACACTCGCGAGTACTTACATAGCTATTACGGACCCTCTCTTTACGGGCACTCGCGAGAACGGACAAAACCCGCCCCTGCGCACATGAAACAGTTAGTCTCTATGGTTCAGGAAGAGGTTGCCGCGCGCCAGGAAGATGTTGCTGCGCACCAGGAAGAGGTGGGGTTTCCGCTCACTGTGTAGAAGCCGTGCACTAACGACATTGCAAGTTAAAAAGTGAAGTTAAAAAGTGAATCGTGTATAGAAGATTCCTGCACCCAAATTGATATTTTATTCCATACTGCACTGTACCACTACATAGAACTTTGGGGAACATATACTGTATACAGTACTAATTGTAACACGCTTGGCACACACTGTGTATAGAAGATTCCTGCACCCAAATTGATATTTTATTCCATACTGCACTGTACCACTACATAGAACTTTGGAGAACATATACTGTATACAGTACACGTACAGTACTGATTGTAACACGCTTGGCACACAGTACAAATGTACCTTTACCTAGAGCTGATAATGGCAGATAAAAAGAAATGCCGTAAATCTATTACCTTGGATATGAAGCTTAAAATTATTAGATTGTATGATGAAGGTGTAATTCAAGCTGAAATAGGCCGAAAGCTAGGCTTCACTAGGACCACAATTAACACAGTCATGAAGAACAGAGAAAAAATTGTTGCAGAAGTTAAAAGTGCTATGCCTGTTAACACCACAACAATTCGAAAAAGAGATAGCATTGTTGCAGACATGGAGAGACTCCTAATACTTTGGATAGAAAATCAGACAACACGCCATGTTCCTGTAAACCAGGCAATTATACAAAGTAAAGCCTTAAGCTTATTCAATGACCTGAAGGCTAAGAAAGGTGAAGCAGCAAAGGATCCTGAATTTGTTGCAAGCCGTGGATGGTTTGATAGGTTTAAGAAGAGGTCTAATCTACATAACATCAAAGTACAAGGAGAGGCAGCTGCTGCAGATACTGAGGCTGCAGAAAGCTATCCAAGTGAATTTGCAAAAATTATTGAAGATGGAGGCTACTCCATGGATCAAATTTTTAATGTGGATGAGACTGGTCTATTCTGGAAGAAGATGCCTGCAAGAACCTTCATTGCAAGACAGGAAAAATCAATTCCAGGCTACAAGCCAGCTAAAGATAGAATAACCCTTCTGTTAGGTGGCAATGCTTCTGGCACCTTAAAGCTAAAGCCTTTGTTTATTTACCGTTTTCAAAATCCAAGAGCTTTGAAGAACTACGTTAAAACTAGACTTCCAGTGCATTGGAGGGCGAATAAAAAAGCATGGGTAACTGCAGCCCTTTTTGAGGATTGGTTTGACACCTGCTTTGTTCCAGAGGTGAAAGCTTATTGCAAGGACAATAATATCCCTTTCAAGATTTTGCTGCTTGTTGATAATGCTCCTGGACACCCTCGAACGCTAGATGAGCTCAACCCTAACATTAGAGTGGGATTCCTACCACCAAATACCACCTCATTACTGCAGCCCATGGATCAATGTGTCATAGCTGCTTTCAAGTTAAACTACTTAAAAAGAACATTCAGTAAGTGTATTGTAGCAATAGACAAAGAAGAAGGTGCAGGGCAAGAAGTCCTATCGAAATTCTGGAAAAGCTACAACATCTTGGATTGCATTAAAACTGTAAGAGATGCTTGGAATGACATGAAGGATACCACAATGAAAAGGGCCTGGAAAAAATTATGCTCACAGTTAGCTGATGATTCTGAAGGCGTTGATGATTCTGTAGCTAATGTTACTGAAAATATTGTAGAGATGGCAAGGCAGTTAGAGCTGGAAGTAGAGCCAGAAGATGTTGCTGAACTGCTTGCGTCCCATACTGAGCCCCTCAGCAATGAAGATCTTCTAGAACTTGAAGAGGAGAGAGAAGAAGAAGAAGATGTGCAAAATGGGGTTGAGACCATTGAACAGCCTGAAGGCTTAACTTCAAAAATTCTCTTTCAAGCTTTCCGTCATCTTGATAGCGCCATGGCTCTTTTTGAAAAGCATGATAGGGACTTTGAAAGAAGCTTCACAGTCAATGGTAACATTTCAGGGGCTTATTCCTGTTACAAAGAAATCTACAGAGAAAAGAAGAGAGCTACACTTCAAACCTCCATAGAGACTTACTTTTCTAAAAGTCCATCAGCACGCAGATCATCATCATCGACAGACAGTCATTTGGATACCAGATCATCAACTGACAGTCCATTTCCAGCTCTGGCATCACCACCCAGTCCTGCTCCTTCTCTTATTGCTACTTGTAGTACACCCAATTCGCCAGCAAGAAAGCGTCTCGCCTTTGAAGAGTTGACTTGTGAAACAGAAGATACCAGTATGACTTCATTCTTACTAGAATAAATGCTCATAGCTGATCCTAAGCTTAGAAAATGTTGTGTTTATTTTGCAATACTGTACTGTACAGTAAAAATGTTCTCTTGCCCTAAGCTGATCCTAAGCTTACAAAATGTGTTTATTTTGCAATACAGTACAGTACTGTACAGTAAGTAAATATGTTCTCTTGCCCTAAGCTGAACCTAAGCTTAGAAAATGTTGTGTTTATTTTGCAATACAGTACAGTAAATATGTTCTCTTGCCCTAAGCTGATCCTAAGCTTAGAAAATGTTGTGTTTATTTTGCAATACAGTACAGTAAATATGTTCTCTTACCCTAAGCTGATCCTAAGCTTAGAAAATGTTGTGTTTATTTTGCAAAACTGTACAGTACAGTAATTATGTTCTCTTGTCCTAAGCTGATCCTAAGCTTAGAAAATTTTGTCTTTATTTTGCAATACAGTACAGTAAATACTGTATGTTCTGTTGCCCTAAGCTGATCCTAAGCTTAGAAAAAAATGTGTTTATTTTGCAATAAATATTTTCTTTTGCCCTAACCTTATAGTATTGTGTTTATTTTAGTTATAAATGTATTATTTATATCAGTTATGCCTATAAATGACTATTATAATGCAGTACAAGCATTGAGAAGTGAAAAAAAAGTATTGCTTCACTTTAAGTACATTTTCGATTTACATACATGCTCTGGTCCCATTGTGTACATAAATGTGGGGTATGCCTGTATGTATAAAAGCATAAAATACAAGAGGTGCGGACAGTCCATTTAAAACCAATTTTTTTTCATATTTATAGAAATTTAAAATACATGGAAAAAAAACTTGCTCAGGTAGGCAGAGTAGGCTCACACCTAGACTGGCTTACGCGTTTCGGCTGTTTCCATAGTCGTAGCCATGACTACGGCAACAGCCGAAATGCGTAAGCCAGTCTAGGTGTGAGCCTACTCTGCCTACCTGAGCAAGTTTTTTTCCATGTATTTTAAATTTCTATAAATAGAAAAAAAATGGTTTTAAATGGACTGTCCGCACCTCTTGTATTTTATACTTATTACGCCAGAAGGACAGTACATTTCCTGCACTGATATGGTGAGCCGTGAGATATAGGGCTAGAGCTTTACACGGACTTGTTGGCTTCAGACACACCTCTTGTCCCATTGGCTTACGTTGAGACCGGATCCCGGAACAGCTTGTCTTGCTATGGATGACATCACCGCCCCCTCGCTCCTCGTGGCCCAGTGAGTTGGCGTGTGGTCGGAAGAAGTTGAGTGCACCAGCTGGAAGGTTACGCTGAAGCAGCGGTAAGAAATCCTCATAATCGGCTGGTCCCGCTTGAAGATACCGCACGATTACACGGGTGGAGCAGTTACAGAGGGGTGAGAATCCGCATATTTACATTTATACACATCTATGTTTTACTCTGTTTGCCTGGATACAAACTACATGCATATGAACTTTGAACTGTAAATAGGTGTATCAACTGGCCATAAACTGGGATAACAGAAGCTTTTATTTGATTGTGCTTTCTATACCGTCTGCCTGGTTACAGACGCACTGCCAATAAAGATTGACATGAATACTGCTAGTCAATTGAGGATGTTTATCTATATTTGATAAGCCTTACCAAGTCGTGTTTTTATCTATTTTCCATAGCCTGCCCTATTCTCATAAGTTTGCTCACTATATGTATTATTGTTATTAAGGATATCCTTGACCTGTGATATTGTAATATTTAATAGGGTCAATTGGGTGTAGCTCCACATTCAGAACTTACTGTATAAAAGCATATACATATATACAGTGCTTTTTAAAAGTATTTACCCCCTTGGCATCTTCTGAAGCTTCAGGCATCTGCCGCATATGGAGCCGGAGCATGATCGGTGCTCCGCCTCCATATGAGGCCAGATGCCTGATCGTTACAGACGGTGACACTGTGTGTGTCACCGTCTGTAGCGATCTTCTGCTGGTGGAGGTTTGGGCAAACTGACCTGGGTGGACAACCAGGCATGAAGGGGGCGGGGCCAGCCGGGCATGACAGGAGCAGGGCCGGGGCATGACGGAGGCAGAGCCCGGTTGTGGCGGGTGCGGGGGAAAGTCATGGCGGGGGCAGAGCAAGGGCATGATGGGGCGGGGCCAGGCAGGAGCGGCCTTGGCTATCTTTGTGAGAGCTCATAAGAGGGGTGAGAGAGAGTAAAAGAGGGGGGAGATAGAGAAGGGTGAGAGAGAACAAAAGAGAAGGGGGAGAATGGAAAAGAGAAGGGGAGAGAGCCAAAGAGTGGGAAAGATCAAAAGAGAGGGAGAGCAAAAGCATAAAAGAGAGGGGAGGGAGAGCAAATGAGAGGGGGGAGAGAGAGCAAAAGAGGGGGAGAGAGAGCAAAAGAGAGGGGAGAGAGAGCAAAAGAGAGGGGGGAGAGTAAAAGAGAGGGAGAGAGAGAGCAAAAGAGAGGGGGGAGAGAGAGCAATAGAGAGGGGGAGAGAGAGCAACAGAGAGGGGGGAGAGGGGGAGAGAGAGCAAAAGAGAGGGGAGAGAGCAAAAGAGATAGAGAGAGAGCAAAAGAGAGGGGAGAGAGCAAAAGAGAGGCGGAGAGAGAGAGAGCAAATGAGAGGGAGGGGAGAGAGAGAACAAATGAGAAGAAGGGGAGAGAGAGAGCAAATGAGAGGGAGGGGAGAGAGAGAGCAAATTAGAGGGTGAGGGAGAGCAAATGAGATGGGAGAGAGCAAATGAAAGGGGGGAGGGAGAGCAAAAGAGAGTGGAGTGAGAACGCAAAAGAGAGGGGGAACAAAAACTAAAGACAGAGAGAGCAAAAGAGTGGGGGAGGGAGAGCAAAAGAGAGGGGGAGAGAGAGAGCAAAAGAGAGGGGGAGAGAGAGTGCAAAAGAGAGGGGGAAGAGAGCAAATTAAGGGGGAGAGAGAGCAAATGGAGAGGGGGAGCGAGAGCAAATGGAGGGGGGAGAGAGAGCAAAAGAGAGGGGAGAGAGAGAGAGCAAAAGAGAGGGGAGAGAGAGAGCAAAAGAGAGGGGAGAGAGAGCAAAAGAGAGGGGAGAGAGAGAGCAAAAGAGAGGGGAGAGAGAGAGCAAAAGAGAGGGGAGAGAGAGAGCAAAAGAGAGGGGAGAAAGAGAGCAAAAGAGAGGGGAGAAGGAGAGCAAAATATTGGGGGAGAGGGAGAGCAAAAGAGAGGGGGGGGGAGAGGGAGAGCAAAAGAGGGGGGGAGAGGGAGAGCAAAAGAGGGGGGAGTGCAAACGAGAGGGGGAGAGGGAGAGAAAAAGAAAGGGGGAGAGAGAGCAAAAGAGAACAGGAGAGAGCAAAAGAGAGGGGGAGAGAGAGCAAAAGAGAGGGGGGAGCGAGAGTAAAAGAGAGGGGGGAGCGAGAGCAAAAGAGAGAGGGGAGAGAGAGCAAAAGAGAGGGGGAGAGAGAGCAAAAGGGGTGGTGAAAGAATCCACCTGGATGGCAGGGTGGTGAAAGAATCCACCTGGATGCAGCGTAAGGAGGTACTGGTTTGCCTGATGCTCTTTTAGACAATATTATAGTTAAGAAACCTTCTGATAGGGTAAGATGTGTATTTTTTGAAGGTACAATATTTTTTACAGATTATGGGCTAGATTACAAGTGAAGCCCAATTTATTAATACCAGCGCATGCAAATGTTCACGTTGACATTTCATGGAAGCACTGCCCTCACAAGAGCGCTATTCCACATTCTCCAATGGGAGCCTCGTTCTCATGCCGTTAGACAAGGCATGAGAATCTAGCACAGCAAAGGGGGTAAATTGTACAGCGATGGGCAGCAAAGTGTAAATATATATGTATATACACATAGTAACACATAAATATATATGTATATACACATATTAACACATAAATATATATGTATATACACATAGTAACACATAAATATATATGTATATACACATAGTAACACATAAATATATATGTATATACACATACTAACACATAAATATATATGTATATACACATAGTAACACATAAATATATATGTATATACACATACTAACACATAAATATATATATATGTATATACACATAATAACACATAAATATATATATATATATATATATATATATATATACACATAGTAACATAAATATATATGTATATACACATACTAACACATAAATATATATATATATATATATATATACACACACACATAGTAACACATAAATATATATGTATATACACATACTAACACATAAATATATATGTATATACACATAATAACACATACATATATATGTATATACACACAGTAACACATAAATATATATGTATATACACATAACAACACATACATTTATATGTATATACACATAGTAACACATAACTATATATGTATATACACATAGTAACACATAAATGTATATGTATATACACATAGTAACACATAAATATATGTATATATATATATATATATATATATATATATATATACACATAGTAACACATAAATATATACTGTATGTATATAAGCATATTATCACATAAATATATATGTATATAGATATAACACATACATATATATGTATATACACATACTAACACATAAATATATATGTATATACACATAGTAACATAAATATATATATGTATATACACATAGTAACACATAAATAGATATGTATATACACATATTAACACATAAATATATATGTATATACACATAGTAACACATAAATAGATATGTATATACACATATTAACACATAAATATATATGTATATACACATAGTAACATAAATATATATATGTATATACACATAGTAACACATAAATAGATATGTATATACACATATAAACACATAAATATATATGTATATACACATAGTAACACATAAATATATATGTATATACACATAGTAACACATAAATATATATGTATATACACATACTAACACATACATATATATGTATATACACATAGTAACACATAAATATATATGTATATACACATACTAACACATAAATATATATATGTATATACACATAATAACACATAAATATATATATATATATATATATATATATATATACACATAGTAACACATAAATATATATGTATATACACATACTAACACATAAATATATATATATATATATATATATATATATATACACACATAGTAACACATAAATATATATCTATATACACATACTAACACATAAATATATATGTATATACACATAATAGCACATACATATATATGTATATACACATAGTAACACATAAATATATATGTATATACACATAACAACACCTACATTTATATGTATATACACATAGTAACACATAACTATATATGTATATACACATAGTAACACATAAATATATATATATATATATACACATAACAACACCTACATTTATATGTATATACACATAGTAACACATAAATATATATCTATATACACATACTAACACATAAATATATATATATATATACACATAATAACACATACATATATATGTATATACACATATTAACACATAAATATATATGTATATACACATAACAACACCTACATTTATATGTATATACACATAGTAACACATAAATGTATATGTATATACACATAGTAACACATAAATATATATATATATATATATATATATATATATATACCGTATATATATATATATACATAGTAACACATAAATATATACTGTATGTATATAAGCATATTATCACATAAATATATATGTATATACACATAGTAACACATAAATATATATGTATATAGATATAATAACACATAAATATATATGTATATACACATACTAACACATAAATATATATGTATAAACACATAGTAACACATAAATATATATGTATATACACATAGTAACATAAATATATATATATATATATACACATAGTAACACATAAATAGATATGTATATACACATAGTAACAAATAAATATATATATGTATATACACATAGTAACACATAAATATATATATGTATATACACATAGTAACACATAAATATATATATGTATATACACATAGTAACACTTAAATATATATGTATATACACATACTAACACATAAATATATATGTATATACACATAGTAACACATAAATATATATGTATATACACATACTAACACATAAATATATATGTATATACACATACTAACACATAAATATATATGTATATACACATAATAACACATACATATATATGTATATACACATACTAACACATAAATATATATGTATATACACATAATAACACATAAATATATATGTATATACACATAGTAACACATAAATATATATGTATATACACATAATAACACATAAATATATATGTATATACACATAATAACACATAAATATATATGTATATACACATAATAACACATAAATATATATGTATATACACATAATAACACATAAATATATATGTATATACACATACTAACACATAAATATATATGTATATACACATACTAACACATAAATATATATGTATATACACATAGTAACACATAAATATATATGTATATACACATAGTAACACATAAATATATATGTATATACACATAGTAACACATAAATATATATATATATATACACATACTAACACATAAATATATATGTATATACACATAGTAACACATAAATATATATGTATATACACATAATAACACATAAATATATATGTATATACACATAATAACACATAAATATATATGTATATACACACAGTAACATATAAATATATATGTATATACACATACTAACACATAAATATATATGTATATACACATAGTAACACATAAATATATATTTATATACACATAGTAACACATAAATATATATGTATATACACATACTAACACATAAATATATATGTATATACACATAGTAACACATAAATATATATGTATATACACATAGTAACACATAAATATATATGTATATACACATACTAACACATAAATATATATGTATATACACATAATAACACATAAATATATATGTATATACACACAGTAACATATAAATATATATGTATATACACATACTAACACATAAATATATATGTATATACACATACTAACACATACATATATATGTTTATACACATACTAACACATACATATATATGTATATACACATAGTAACACATAAATATATATGTTTATACACATACTAACACATACATATATATGTATATACACATAGTAACACATAAATATATATGTATATACACATAATAACACATAAATATATATGTATATACACATAGTAACATAAATATATATGTATATACACATAGTAACACATAAATATATATGTATATACACATACTAACACATAAATATATATGTATATACACATAATAACACATAAATATATATGTTTATACACATACTAACACATACATATATATGTATATACACATACTAACACATAAATATATATGTATATACACATAATAACACATAAATATATATATGTATATACACATAATAACACATAAATATATATGTTTATACACATACTAACACATACATATATATGTATATACACATACTAACACATAAATATATATGTATATACACATAGTAACACATAAATATATATATATATATACACACAGTAACACATAAATATATATGTATATACACATAGTAACACATAAATATATATGTATATACACATAGTAACACATAAATATATATGTATATACACATAGTAACACATAAATATATATGTATATACACATAGTAACACATAAATATATATGTATATACACATACTAACACATAAATATATATGTATATACACATAGTAACACATAAATATATATGTATATACACATAGTAACACATAAATATATATGTATATACACATAGTAACACATAAATATATATGTATATACACATAATAACACATAAATATATATGTATATACACATAATAACACATAAATATATATGTTTATACACATACTAACACATACATATATATGTATATACACATACTAACACATAAATATATATGTATATACACATAGTAACACATAAATATATATGTATATACACATAATAACACATAAACATATATGTATATACAGATAATAATACATAAATAAATATGTATATACACATATTAACACATAAATATTTATATATATATACACATAACACATAAATATATATGTATATACACATAGTAACACATAAATATATATGTATATACACATACTAACACATAAATATATATGTATATACACATAATAACACATAAATATATATGTATATACACATAGTAACACAAATATATATGTATATAACATAACACATAAATATATATGTATATACACATAATAACACATAAATATATATGTATATAAGCATAGTAACACATAAATAAATATGTATATACACATAGTAACACATAAATATATATGTATATACACACACTAACACATAAATATAATGTATATACACATAGTAACACATAAATATATATGTATATACACATAATAACACATAAATATTTATGTATATACACATAGTAACACATAAATATATATGTATATACACATAGTAACACATAAATATATATATGTATATACACATAATAACACATAAATATATATGTATATACACATAGTAACACATAAATATATATGTATATACACATAGTAACACATAAATATATATGTATATACACACACTAACACATAAATATAATGTATATACACATAGTAACACATAAATATATATGTATATACACATAATAACACATAAATATATATGTATATACACATAATAACACATAAATATATATGTATATACACACAGTAACATATAAATATATATGTATATACACATACTAACACATAAATATATATGTATATACACATAGTAACACATAAATATATCTGTATATACAGATAATAACACATAAATATATATGTATATACACATAGTAACACATAAATATAATGTATATACACATAGTAACACATAAATATAATGTATATACACATAGTAACACATAAATATATATGTATATACACATAATAACACATAAATATATATGTATATACACATAATAACACATAAATATATATGTATATACACACAGTAACATATAAATATATATGTATATACACATACTAACACATAAATATATATGTATATACACATAGTAACACATAAATATATCTGTATATACAGATAATAACACATAAATATATATGTATATACACATAGTAACATAAATATATATGTATATACACATAGTAACACATAAATATATATGTATATACACATAGTAACACATAAATATATATGTATATACACATAGTAACACATAAATATATATGTATATACACATAGTAACACATAAATATATATGTATATACACATAGTAACACATAAATATATATGTATATACACATATTAACACATAAATATATATGTATATACACATAGTAACACATAAATATATATGTATATACACATAGTAACATAAATATATATGTATATACACATAGTAACACATAAATATATATGTATATACACATAGTAACACATAAATATATATGTATATACACATAGTAACACATAAATATATATGTATATACACATAGTAACACATAAATATATATGTATATACACATAGTAACACATAAATATATATGTATATACCCATAGTAACACATAAATATATATATGTATATACACATACTAACACATAAATATATATGTATATACACATAGTAACACATAAATATGTATATGTATATACACATAGTAACACATAAATATATATGTATATACACATACTAACACATAAATATATATGTATATACACATAATAACACATAAATATATATATGTATATACACATAATAACACATAAATATATATGTATATACACATACTAACACATAAATATATATGTATATACACATAGTAACACATAAATATATATGTATATACACATAGTAACACATAAATATGTATATGTATATACACATAGTAACACATAAATATATATGTATATACACATACTAACACATAAATATATATGTACATACACATACTAACACATAAATATATATGTATATACACATAGTAACACATAAATATATATGTATATACACATACTAACACATAAATATATATGTATATACACATACTAACACATAAATATATGTATATACACATAATAACACATAAATATATATGTATATACACATAGTAACACATAAATATACACATAATAACACATAAATATATATGTATATACACATACTAACACATAAATATATATGTATATACACATAGTAACACATAAATATATATATGTATATACACATAGTAACACATAAATATATATGTATATACACATAGTAACACATAAATATATATGTATATACACATAGTAACACATAAATATATATGTATATACACATAGTAACACATAAATATATATGTATATACACATAGTAACACATAAATATATATGTATATACACATACTAACACATAAATATATATGTATATACACATAGTAACACATAAATATATATGTATATACACATAGTAACACATAAATATATATGTATATACACATACTAACACATAAATATATATGTATACACATAGTAACACATAAATATATATATGTATATACACATAGTAACACATAAATATATATGTATACACACATAGCAACACATAAATATATATGTATATACACATAGTAACACATAAATATATATGTATATACACATAGTAACACATAAATATATATGTATATACACATAGTAACACATAAATATATATGTATATACACATAGTAACACATAAATATATATGTATATACACATAGTAACACATAAATATATATGTATATACACATAATAACACATAAATATATATGTATATACACATAGTAACACATAAATATATATTTATATACACATACTAACACATAAATATATATGTATATACACATAATAACACATAAATATATATGTATATACACATAGTAACACATAAATATATATGTATATACACATACTAACACATAAATATATCTGTATATACACATAATAACACATAAATATATATGTATATACACATAGTAACACATAAATATATATGTATATACACATAATAACACATAAATATATATGTATATACACATAGTAACACATAAATATATATGTATATACACATACTAACACATAAATATATCTGTATATACACATAATAACACATAAATATATATGTATATACACATACTAACACATAAATATATCTGTATATACACATAATAACACATAAATATATATGTATATACACATACTAACACATAAATATATATGTATATACACATAATAACACATAAATATATATGTATATACACATAGTAACACATAAATATATATGTATATACACATACTAACACATAAATATATCTGTATATACACATATTATCACATAAATATATATGTATATACACATACTAACACATAAATATATATGTATATACACATACTAACACATAAATATATCTGTATATACACATAATAACACATAAATATATATGTATATACACATACTAACACATAAATATATATGTATAAAAGCATATACATATATACAGTGCTTTTTAAAAGTATTTACCCCCTTGGCATTTTCCCAATTGTTTTTGCATTACAAACTGCAATGGAAATGGATTTTCATTTGGATTTCATGTAATGGACATACACAAAATGAAATAATCCAAACTGGTAAAGTGAAATGAAGAAAATACCTTGTTAAAAAATTTTTAAAGAATAAAAAGCTGAAAAGTGGTATGTGCATATGTATTCACCACCTTTGCTATGAAGACCCTAAATAAGATCTGGTGCAGCCAATTACCTTCAGAAGTCACATACAGGTAGATTACGAGTTGTGCGTTTGTGTTTTAACGCTGAACAAATGAACATTTCAGCATTAAAACAGCAACGCAGCCATTACGAGTCTTGTTGGTATAGCTGTACCACAAGCCTTTAAGCCTGTAACGCGACATCAGTCCCGCACTCAATAAAATTACGTTTTTTCATGGGATTTCCATAGCGCTTCTATTACGAGTTTTGCAGTGAGGCTAAAAAGCTTGCGTTACACCCTATAACGACAAGTTCAGTACCGCCATCTGAAACCAGTAGTTATGAGTTTTATGCAACAAAACTGTTACATAAAACTCATAACTAAAGTGTTACAAAGTACACTAACACCCACTAATAAAATTTATTAACCCCTATTCTGCTGCCCCCAAACATCGCGGCCACTATACTAAAGTTATTAACCCCTATTCCCCCACACACCAACATTGCCCATGCTATAATAAATCTATTAACCCCTATTCCACCGCTCTCCAACATCGCCGCCACTAAATAAAGTTATTAACCCCTAAACCTCTGACCTCCCACATCACTACCACTAAATAAACCTATTAACCCCTAAACTCCCAGCCCCCCACATGGCAACAACCTAAATTAAACTATATTAACCCCTAAACCTAACTGTAACCCTTAACCTAACCATAACCGAAAACCTAACCCTAACACCCCCTAACTTTAACATAATTAAAATAGAGCTAAATTAAAGTTACAATTATTAACTAAATAATACCTGTTTAAAACTAAATACATACTTACCTGTGAAAACCCCCCAAAGCTAGCTACAATATAACTAATAGTTATATTGTAGCTAGCTTAGGTTTTATTTTTATTTTACAGGTAAATTAGTCTTTATTTTAACTAGGTAGACTAGTTAGTAAATAGCTATTAACTAATTACTAACTACCTAGTTAAAATAAATACAAATTTACCTGTGAAATAAAACCTAAACTGCCTTACACTAAAACCTAACATTACAAAAAATAACAAACAAAAATTATCCAAACAATACAAATTATTCCTATTCTTATACTCTGTTTAAAAAAAAAAAAAAAAAACCCTAATCTATAATAAACTACCAAGGGCCCTAAAAAAGGGCCTTTTTTTAGGCCATTAAAAGGGCCTTTTGTAGGGCATTGCCCTAAATAAATCAGCTCTTTTTCTAAAAAAAAAAATACCCCCCCCCTAATAGTATACAAACCCCCACCCCCAAACCCCCAAAATAAAAATAAAGTTAAACCTAATCTACCCATTGCCCTGAAAAGGGCATTGGTATGGGCACTGTCCTTAAAAGGACATTCAGCTCTTTTGTTGCCCATTAAAATTAAAAAAATGGCTATTCTAAAAAAAAAAACCCACCCCAAAACAAAAACAAAAAATACATTACACAAAAACACAAACAAATTATCCAAAATAATAACAATTATTCCTATTCTAATACCCATTTAAAAAAAAATCACCCCAAAAGAACCCTACTCTATAATAAACTACCAATAACCCTTAAAAGGGCCTTTTGTAGGGCATTGCCCTAAAAAAAATCAGCTATTTTTCTAAACAAAAATACAAAGACCCCTAACATTACAAACCCCCACCCCCCAAAGCCACAAAATAAAAAAAGTATCTAAAAAAAACTAATCTACCCATTGCCCTGAAAAGGACATTTGTATGGGCATTGCCCTTAAAAGGTCATTCAGCTCTTTTTCTTGCCCTTAAAAGGCCATTTAGCTCTTTTAAGAAATGCCCAAACCCTAATCTAAAAAAAAAACCACCCCAAAAAACCTTAAAAAAACCTAACACTAACACCTTCACAGTTGCTGAAGTCCCGCTTGAACGATCTTCATCCCGGCGGCTCCATCTTCATCCAGACGGCTCCATCTTTATCCAGGCGGCTCCATCTTCATCCATTGCGAGACCGTCATCTTTATCCCTGTGGAGCGGTCAATGCACGGAGGCAGAGGTCCAGGTGAAGTTCTAAGGCGGAGGTCAAGGTGAAGGTCCAAAGCGGAGGGCCAGGCAGAGGTCCAAGGTGGAGGTCCAGGCGGAGGTCCATCGATCAGACGTGGAGGTCCTCTTCATGCAATCGTCCCCTGCACAGTGCGGATTCAAATGCGAGGTACCCCTTTTATACTGGGGGTACCATTGCATTTCTATAGGCTGAACAATTTAAATCAGCCAATAGGAATGAAAGCTGCTTAAATCCTATTGGCTGATTTGAACAGCCAATATGATTTTAGCAGCCCTAATTCCTATTGGCTGATTTTCAATTTTTCAGCCAATAGGAATGCAATGGTACCCCCAGTATAAAAGGGGTACCTTGCCTTTGAATCCTCAGTGTGCGGCGGACAATTGCATGAAGAGGACCTCCATGTCGGATTGATGGACCTCCACCTTGGACCTCCACCTTGGACCTCCGCCTGGACCTCCACCTTGGACCTCTGCCTGGACCTCCACCTTGGACCTTCGCCTGGACCTCCGCCTTGGACCTTCGCCTGGACCTCCGCTAAAGAGGTGTTAGTGCTATTTTTTTTTAAGGTTTTTTGACGTGTTTTTTTTTTTTAGATTAGGGTTTGGGCATTTCTTAAAGGAGCTAAATGCCCTTTTAAGGGCAAGAAAAAGAGCTGAATGCTCTTTTAAGGGCAATGCCTATACAAATTCCCTTTTCAGTGCAATGGATAGATTAGGTTTTTTTAGATGGGTTTTTTTATTTTGTGGGTTTCGGAGGGTGGGGGTTTGTAATGTTAGAGGGTCTTTGTATTTTTGTTTAGAAAAATAGCTGATTTCTTTAGGGCAATGCCCTACAAAATGCTCTTTTAAGGGCTATTGGTAGTTTATTATAGATTAGGGTTCCTTTATTTTGGGATGTTCTTTTTTTTAAAATGGGTATTAGAATAGGAATAATTATTATTTTAGATAATTTGTTTGTTATTTTGTGTAATTTTTTGTTTGTTTTTTGTTTTGGGGTGGGTTTTTTCTTTTTTAGAATAGCCATTTTTTATTTTTAATGGGCAGCAAAAGAGCTAAATGCTAAATTTTATTTTTATTTTGTGGGTTTTGGGGGGGGGTATCTTTAGGGCAATGCCCTACAAAAGGCCCTAGTAGTGTAAGGCAGCTTAGGTTTTATTTCACAGGTAAGTTTGTATTTATTTTAACTAGGTAGTTAGTAAATAGTTAATAGTATTTCTACTTCTGAGGACCCCATATGAGAAAATAAAGGTTCTTTTTAAATCTTGGAGGCTGGAATACCTTTTTGTTGATTGGATTGAATTTTGCACGTAAAAGGTCCTTTATTCCGTGCCCCACAAGCCTAAAGACAGGTGTGCTGTTTTCCAAACCCTTTGAGTTTCATTGTAGCCTGGTCACTTGCCTTCTAGCCTTGTTGACTAACTAAAACTACTAATGAACACCGGTGATTTTGTTACAATTTCTGACACTTTGGAAATAAGTCACAGTATTATATATAGTATCTGTGATTGTCAGTCACCTAGATTATGAGTTATGCGTGCTATAGGGATTTTAATGACCGCAACAAAAGCGGCGTTATTTCACCCTCTATAGCGCTGCCATTACAAGTTCTAAAATAGCCGGCTTGTGCAGGCGATATGGTGGCGTTGAGCTCCATACCGCACAAAAAAACAAACGCTGTTTTGACATGCTTGTGTACGCTTTCCCCATAGACATCAATGGTCAGAAAAAAACCTAACACCTGTGATAGTGGAATGAAATTCTCCGTAACGCAGCCCCATTGATGTCTATGGGGAAAATAAAAGTTACGTTAAAACCTAACACCCTGACATAAACCCTGCGTCTAAATATCTCTAATCTGCCACAACCCAACATCACTGCCACCTACATTATGTTATTAACCCCTAATCTGCTGCTCCCGATATCGCTGCCACTATTCTAAAGTTATTAACCCCTAAACCTCTGGCCTCCCACATCAGTACCACTTATTAAACCTATTAACCCCTAAACCACCAGCCCCTACATTGCAACAACGTAAATTAAACTATATTAACCCCTAAACCTAACCCTAACATAACCCTAACCCTAATGTAACCCTAACCCTAACACCCCCTTATTTTTAACATAATTAAAATACAGCTAAAGTTACAATTATTAACTGAATAATACCTATTTAAAACTAAAAACATACTTACCTGTGAAATAAAACCTAAGCTGCCTTACACTAAAACCTACCATTACAAAAATAAAACACTAAAATTACAAAAAAATAACAAACAAAATTTTTCAAAACAATAAAACTTTTCCTTTTCTAATACCCTGTTAAAATAAAAAAATAACCCACCCTTAAAAGGGCCTTTTGTAGAGCATTGCCCTAAGTTAGACAGATCTTTTGCTTAAAAAGAAAATCAAACACCCCCTAACAGTATAGAAACCCCCACCCCCCAAACTCACAAAATAAAAATAAAGTAAAACCTAATCTACCCATTGTCCTGAAAAGGGCATTTGTATGGGCATTGCCCTTAAAAGGGCATTCAGCTCTTTTGCTGCCCATTAAAAATAAAAAATGCATTTTCTAAAAAGAAAAACCCACTCCAAAACGAAAAACATTGCAAAAAATAACAAATTATCAAAAATAATAACAATTATTGCTACTCTAATACCCATTTAAAAAAAACACCCCAAAATAAAAAACCTTATCTAGAATAAACTAACAATAGCCCTTAAAAGGGCCTTTTGTAGGGCATTGCCCTAAGTTTAACAGCTCTTTCACCTGAAAAAAAAAATACAAAGACCCACTAACATTACAAAACCCCAACCCCCCAACCCCACAAAATAAAAAAAAACCTATCTAAAAATACCTAAGCTACCCATTGCCCTGAAAAGGGCATTTGTATGGGCATTGCCCTTAAAAGGGCATTAAGCTCTTTTGCATTGCCCTTAAAATGGCATTTAGCTCTATTAAGACTGCCCAAACCCTAAAAAAAAAAACACCCAAAAAACCCTTAAAAAACCTAACACTTACCTCCGACGATCCACTTACAGGCGACCTCTTCTATCTTCATCCAGAAGGCAACTTCTATCTTCATCCCGGCGGCGTGGAGAGGGTCCATCCTGAAGACATCCGGCATGGAGCATCTTCTTCATACGGTAGCTGCCATATACTGAATCTGGAACAGCCAATAGAATGATAGCTGCTCAACTCCTATTGGCTGATTGGACAGCCAATAGAATGAAAGCTGCTCAAATCCTATTGGCTGATTGGAACAGCCAATAGGATTTGAGCAGCTCTAATTCCTATTGGCTGATTCAAATCTTTCAGCCAAAAGGAATACAAGGGACGCCATTTTGAATCGCGTACCCATTAAAGATTCAGTATACGGCGGCGACCGTATGAAGAGGATGCTACGCGCCAGATGTCTTCAGGATGGACCCGCTCTGGGCCGCCAGGGTGAAGATGGAAGAGGCCATCTGGATGAATACTTCTCGCTGCCTGGATGAAGATCCTTCAAGCGGGACTTCAAAAACTGTAAGTGGATTGTCGGGGGTTTAGTGTTAGGTTTTTTTAAGGGTTTTTTGGGTGTTTTTTTTTTTAGTTTAGGGTTTGGGCAGTGTTAATAGAGCTAAATGCCCTTTTAAGGGCAATGCCCATACAAATGCCCTTTTCAGGGCAATGGGTAGCTTAGGTTTTTGTTAGAGTTAGGTTTTTTTGGGGAGGGGGTTGGTTGGGTGGTGGGTTTTACTGTTGGGGGGGTCTTTGTATTTTTTTACCAGGTAAAAGAGCTGTTAAACTTAGGGCAATACCCTACAAAAGGCCCTTTTAAGGGCTATTGGTAGTTTATTGTAGGCTAGGGTTTTTTTTATTTTGGGTGGGCTTTTTTATTTTGATAGGGCTATTAGATTAGGTGTAATTCTTTTTTATTTTTGATAATTTTGTTTGTTATTTTTCGTAATTTAGTGTTTGTTATCTTTTGTAGTTTAGTATTTATTTTTTTGTAATTAGATACTTTGCAATTTTTATAGTAGTGTTAGGATTTTTTAATGTGTATTTTAGTTTTCTTTAATTGGTAGTTAGTTTAATTTTAGTTTAATAGTTATATTACTTTAATTGTTAGTTTAAACTTAGTTTTTATAATTTGACAGGTAAGTTTTAATTTAATTTAAGATAGGGAAATTGTAATTTTAATATAAAGTTAGGGCGGTCACTAGTTTAAATTTGTTTATTTTGTTGTGGGAGCTTTCAGTTTAGGGGTTAATAGTTTATTTTAGTATATTTCATTGTGGAGGCTTGCAGTTGAGGGGTTTATAGGTTTATTATAGTGGTGGCGGTGTGGGCGGATGGCAGACTAGGGGTTTATAATATTTAACTAGTGTTTGCGATTCGGGAGGGTGGCAGTTTAGGAGTTAATAACTTTATTATAGTGTTGACGATGTTGGGGAGCGGTGGAATAGGGGTTAATACATTTTATTAGTGGCGGTGATGTCCGAAGCGGCAGATTAGGGGTTAATACATTTAATATGGCAAACTTTTCTGGGGATGGGTCATGGTGATTTCTGGGAAGGGTTTTCTCTGTCATCTCAGGACTGGTGCCCTCTCTGCCTCTTACTTTCTCTGCTTTTTGTGTCAGTTGTTTCTTTACCCTCTGACTCTCTCTGTGCCTCTAAACTCAGATATGTAAAGATAATATATATTGTTAGTATACTGTATATCCAATAGGATGCGCTATATGCAGAATACTAAAAGTGCCTAAACAAAAAAAGAGGAGTGTAAAGTAAATATGAAACTAATAATGTGTAAATAACACAACAATGCACCAGTGAAAATAAAGATACAGTCATCAAAAGGATAACAATATCTCAATGTGTAATAAAACAGCGATGTATAGCTATGCACAAATAGCACTAAATCAGAGGATACAAAGTCTTATAGGCTATATACTTATAGCTTCCAAACAGGTGTTAATGCAAAGTCCTTAATCAAGGCACACAGGAGCTTGAGCTTGACGCAACGAAGAAGGCAGCACTCTAACTTCACCAAAGGCGATGTGGAGACTACAGCAAAGGAATAAAACAGGAAGAGGCGCCACATGCGTGAATCAAATGTAACAAGCACAATACGGAGATGCAGGGTACTCACATGTAACAGAGGCACTCAATTATGCCAATAGAAGCAGGCTGGATATTATACAGCAATCCAGCTAGCTGTACTCGGGCATTCTCTGCAACCAGGATCACAGGAACACTGGAACAGGGATAGAAAAATTGGAGGAGGGCTATCAACCCACAAGGTAGCATAGGCTAGGAGATAAACACTGAGCACTGAGAGTTTAAAACAAAGGAAATTGATTTATTAAAAATATAAGAACCATAGTTAAAAAAACTCATGCTGGTTATAGTGTAATCTCTAGTATTAGATTTGAGAAACTATAATACGCGTTTCTCGGTAGAACCGTTTCATCAGGCATATTGAAAGGATATTAAATGACCCCTTATATAGGGCTATGCTACCACAAAGTGAACAATGAACCATTCCCTTCCATAGTACAAACAACCAATCGGCACCCTTCATCTCAACAGAGCCAAATTGCTACACCTGTATCTAATTTGTTTTTTAATTTTTAAATTTTTTATTTTCAAGAAATCCGTTACAAATTCAGGCATGTTTCATAAAAAAAAACATAAGGGCGCACATAGAAAGAAAGAAGGAAAAAAAAAACAAAAAAAAAAAAACAGTATTCACATAAACAACAATATGAATACTGATACCTTCTATTTAAACTGAGGGCCTAAGCCTGAAAAATTAAGTAATTCAACTTTGTATTTTGGTGGCGCCTCACTCATACAAGAATAATCTTGCACTGCGAGATTCAAACTGAAAATGGGTATATCCCACTTAAAATCATTTCCAAGCTGTGATTAGACTAGTTCAAAAATCACTAGCTACCCAGTCAAAGCGTCCCTTCCAGAATACAAAAGAGAGAGAAAAAAAAAAAAGGGGGAAAAGGGGAGGGGAAAAAGGGGAAAAAAAGGGGAAAACCTCCCCCCACTACCTACTCTGTTCTGATAGCCAAATCCTTGGAAACTTTCCCATGTGTATCTGTTGTTTAAACCATTTGGAATTCTTAAAGGCTGAAACTAATTGTAATTGAGCAATTGTAGGAAGGGACAGGATCATCAGCTTCAATTTGGTGAAGAACTGGTGCAATTATTATTGCTAAAGATTTTTATATTGTACTGTTCCAATATTATCTGATTCTGAGCTTTACTCTGAAATTCTGAAAACTTGAGATTTCCCTTACTTTTCCAATTGGTGAAAATCACATTTCTCCCTACTAATATCATTGCATTCAAAAATGTATAATTAATTTTAGACCTCTCGTTTCTGAAAACGAAGAATATCTCAATTTGTGTAATTTTAATCTGAATTCCCAACACCCTATTACATCAAAAATTAACTTTGTTCCAAAATTGCGCTACTTTAGGACAATTCCATACACAGTGTATTAAGTCTGCCATTACTTGTCTGCATTTAGGGCATTCTCCTGTCGCTGGGGCGTTGGCCCACTTAGCCTCTAGCTGGAGAAAAATATGACATATTCATAAGTTTGGTATGGGATTCTTGCCAACTAACTGAAATTGTAGCCTTACTGAGCTTACACTTTTACTAATCCACTCCTTTTCCACCGAGGGTATCACCTTGTTCCATTTCTCAAATAACCTGTTAATATGGATTTCCCCTTGTAGGTTGAGCAATACTTTATATATTTGTGAGATTCTGTTAACCCCATCACGATATAATGTGATTATTCTGCCTATTTCTCCCATCTCCAATTCAGTCCCCGTTTCTGTCCTTAAGTTCCCTATCCAGTGATGCACTTGTAGATAGGCGTAAAAGGATGTTTTTGGTAAATTGTATTTACCTTTCAATTCATCAAAAGATCTCATTACCAACTTGTTCTCCTGGTACATTTGGCCAAGAGAGTATAGGCCCTCTTGAGACCATACCGAGAAAACAGACATATTCAGACCTGGGGGAAAACTTTGGTTACCCGTTAAGGGAAGAAACTCAGACTTGCAGGAATTCTTTTGGATGCCTGTACAAGTTTTTTGCCAAGCGCCCACAATATCCCTCATAGTGACATACTGGGTTATATTAAAAGGTAGTTTTGCCACTGGCTTATGTAGTACCGCTTTCAGGTCAAATGGAGTTATTATATACGACTCTAATTCATATAGGGTAACCTGTTCTTTCTTAGTAATCCAATCAAACGCGAACTTACACAAAGCCGCAAGGTTATAAAATCTAATATTTGGGCAAGCAAACCCTCCACATGCTTTTGAAAGTGTTAAGGTTGAAAAGGCTATTTGTGGCTTCTTCCCTCGCCAGATAAAATTATTAAAAATCCTCTGTAAACGGGAAATATCCTTATTATATAATAATAATGGGAAATTTTGAAGAAAATACAGTAATTTCGGAAACATAATGGCTTTAATAAGCATAATTCTAGCTTATCTTGTAAATCTGCAATACATTTGGGAAAATGCAATTCGTACCATGACTCAGGGTCATTACTTAAGGTTATACCTAAGTACTGTAGACGCGTAGCTTCATGAAAAGGATGAGGTACTTTCTTAAGTGGTTTATATATCCATAATAATTCCGATTTATCATTGTTAGTCCTATAACCCAAAAAAGAACCAAAGAGCCTAAATATGTGTAGAGCCTATGGTATAGATTGTGAAGTATTACTTAAAAATAATAACAGGTCGTCCGCGAAAAAAGAAAGTACAATTTCTTGGCTACCTATTCTAATCCCATTCAGTTCCTGTCTCAAATAGATTGCAAGCTGTTCTAAAGAGAGGTTGAATAACAGTGGGGATAACGGACAGCCCTGCCGTGTCCCTCTTTCCAGCAGGAATCAATCTGATATCTCTCCATTAACTATAATTGCTGACATTGGGCTTTTAAAAAGTCTCCGTATAAATTGATAGAAATAGCCTACCATCCCAAATCATTCCAATGACTTAATAAAAATGGTTCCATCCAATCGAGTCGAATGTCTTTTCGGCATCGACCGTAAGAATTGCCAGATCAGGTTTAGACTGCACTTTTTTATATATTTTATTCGCGAAGAAATCCAGAACAAGTTGGGCTTTACGTATAGTTTTAACTGGATTACATCCTGTCATGAATCCTGATTGGTCTGGGTGTATAATATAGTCTAGACATCTCTTAAGTGTATTTGAAATAATAGCAGTCATCAATTTGTAGTCCTGATTTAGAAGGGAAATGGGTCTATATGATGTTGGCAATCCAGGGTCCTTTCCCTTCTTCAAAATCAGGACCACATTTGAAGCTGCAAACAACGGAGACTGTGTTTTGTTACCAATAAAATAATCATTAAATAAGACATGAAGAAGAGGAAGGATCTGTTCATGTAAAAGTTTATAGAATTCCTAAGGGAGGGCATCGGGACCTGGTGTTTTACCTGGCTTAAGATTAGTTATCGCCTCCGATATCTCTTTTATTTTGGTTCATTAAGCATTTGTAAATCTTGTCTTGAAATCTGTGGTAGTTTAATCTTTCCCCAGAACTTCTCTTTGTTATCAATGTCTATTGGAGTAGCAGAATACACTTTTTGAAAATAGTCTAAAAAGGCTTGTCTTATTTCTGAACTCTTAATGAGTCTTTTATTCTGATAATTAATTGCTGAAATAAAGTTTTTCTGTTGTCTAATTTTCGTAATTTTGGCTAATATTTTAGTATGCTTTAATTTCACCTCTCAGGACCGCCTTTGAAGTCTCCCAGAGAATTTCAGGTTTATTTATATAATCTTTATTAAATTCAAAAAACTCTCTCCATCTTCCTTGAAGCCATGATCTAAATTTAATATTATGAATGAGATATTGCGGGGGAAAAAAATGCAAGTTATTACTCTGAATAGGCCCTCTGTACTGGATCTCCAGTAAAATAATTGCGTGGTCTGATAACTTAATTTCTTTAATATCTGTTTTAATATCTGACCTCATCAGTTGATTGGATATTAAGAAAAAATCTATTCTCGAAAGAGATCTAAATGACCTCGACTCACATGTGTATTCCCTATGGTCTGGATGTTGCATTCGCCAAATATCTTTAAGAGCCAGCTTTTGACAGAACTTACAACGTATCTTGGCTTCCCTGATCTTTTTATCCATGGACTTACTATTAAACCTATCTAAGGTATATGAAAATGTCATATTGTAGTCTCCAGTTACTATTATATTTTTCCCCACAAACTGAAATAGTTTCAGACTTAATATTTCCCAAAATTCTCTTTCTGTTTTGTTTGGGCCGTAGAGATTACAAAAGATGTAATACTTTTTATTGATTTGGATTTCTAAAATGTGATACCTTCCTTCTAGATCATTGTCTAATGATAGTATCTGGTAATCTAGCTGTTTATTGAGAAGTATAGCCAGACCTCTTTTTCTTTGACTATAGGATGTGTACAGTACCTCCCCCACCCACTTAGTTTGGAGTTTTACGGCTTCTAACGGGGAGAGATGCGTCTCTTGAATAAACGCTATGTTTGGTTTATAAGACCCAAGGTGTTTTATCATTAATTTAAGTTTAATTGGTGAAGATATCCCCCCTATATTCCATGATAAGAGATTTAATTTATGCATCTCTGATCATTATACAGTAGTGAGGGGGAAGGGAGAGAAGAAAAAAAAAAGGGGGGAAGGAACAGGGAGGGGAAGAAATGGGAGGAAGGGGAGGCAGAAAAGAAAGGGAGAGAAAAGAGCACATTTCAAACACTTTATCAGCAGCAGGGCTAACGTTTCCTCTACTGGCTAGACATACCATTGTTAACTGTCCTATGTAATTACTGTACCCCATTATTCTGACAGAAAACCTGTACTTCTTCTGCTTTAGTAAATGTGAGCATGGCACCATCTTTCTCCAGCACAATTTTGGCTGGATAAAGCAATCTAGCCTTCATATTAGCTTTGATCAGTCTTGAGCAATACGGTGCCATTTCTCTCTTTAGCTTGTGTCTCAGCCGAGAAGTCTTGGAATAATAAGAGCCTCTTCTGGCCTATCATGATTCAATTGATCTTGCGGTAGAGTCTTAATATATGAAACTTATCTTGAAAATTTAGATACTTTACTATTACAGGTCTAGATTTAGGTGTCCCATCGGGTGAATTACATGCCGGTCCTACTCTATGCGCCCTTTCTACCGGAATTACCAAATTTTCTATGTGGCTGCCCACCAATTGTGGGAGTGTGGTAGAGGCAAATTTTAATAGATCCAGGTATTCTCCACTTTCGGGGAGCCCAATAACCCTAAGGTGCTGCCTTCTTCGTTGCGTCAAGCTCAAGCTTCTGTGTGCCTTGATTAAGGACTTTGCATTAATACCTGTTTGGAAGCTATAAGTATATAGCCTATAAGACTTTGTATCCTCTGATTTGGTGCTATTTGTGCATAGCTATACATTGCTGTTTTATTACACATTGAGATATTGTTATCCTTTTGATGACTGTATCTTTATTTTCACTGGTGCATTGTTGTGTTATTTACACATTATTAGTTTCATATTTACTTTACACTCCTCTTTTTTTGTTTAGGCACTTTTAGTATTCCGCATATAGCGCATCCTATTGGATATACAGTATACTAACAATATATATTATCTTTCCTTATTTTTTACACAGTGTTTTTGGTGTTTATAGAAGTGCTGCTCACAGATTTATCTGACTATGTTATCCTCCTCTGAAAGAGCTTTAAGGAGGGTTAACCATAATCAGGGGATCAACCCTGCTGGTACCATCCAATATCCCACATCCCATGTTAACATTGAAAGTCTTTTTTCTAAACTAGAAGATTTGTTAAAAACTGAAAATAGGCATTGGTGGTATTTGGATTGCTTGAAAAAATATAAAGATAAAAATCAGATCCCTAGAGATTTAAGACTATTTTAAAATTGTTCATTTAAAAATAATACTGAGCTATTAACCAAATGGTATGCAGCATTGGATGTTTGCTCTTTTCAATTAATTGATTTGCTGATCTCTCATAGACAGAAATTAGTAGATGTTACTGGGTCTGAGATCAATGTAATTAAAAAAGAACTTGACATTTTAAAGAACATCCTGAATACTCTAAATTAAACACCCAGACCATTAAAGCAGTGGATGAATACCAAACTGAGATTATAGTTCATAAAAACAACAAAATCAAAAGAGATGAAGAAGATTACAGCAAGGATGAAGTGTATTCTTTCAATAGAAATAAAATTAAGAGAGATAATGATTGGACTACAGTCCACCATAATAAGAATAAAAACAAAAATTATAACCATAATGAAAATAATACACAGAACAGTAATAGGAACCACACATATTATGAACAGAACCATTTGCAGGTTGGATACTCTCCTTATGAGACCAATAATTCTAACAAAGTCAATCATGATAGCGGTCATACTAATAGACAGACATACCAGGATAGTGATTTTAGGGGACCCTCTCAGTCTCAAAATTATAATAACCCGGATATGATTCCTATTCAGAATAGGCTTCAAGTCTTTAAATCTCCCCAGACTAGAGAACAGGGTGGTTGAACTCCATTAGGACTGACAACATTCCCTCTACTTTTAATGGGGGGGGTTTAGGGACCCCCAACCTTGCCCGTTTATGAAGGCAGCATCCACAGCAGTCTTTCAACCAGAAAAAAGACCTTTTCCAAACGGGGAAGGAGAGGTAGAGGGAAATCCCACAAAAAGAAAAACTACAGAGATTAAAAAAAATGTATTTGCAATTTATCATCCCATTCACTTACAAATGAAATAAGAGTTTTAGGTAGAGGTCTGTCCTACTGTCCCCCAAATACACACAATTTATTCAATTTGTTTGTGGACCTGAACAAATACACCAGAAAGCTCTCCCTTCAGAGATTGTTGCATTAAAATCACTTAATAATAATAATATTGAGGGTTCACCCATTCTCTTAAATACCCAGAGAGAAAGGGACCCATCAGTAGTCTTATTTAGTGAACCTGAGCTATTGGGAGAGGTGATCCATACTTCCCTTGCCCCAGCTTCCTCTTTTATTCCCCCCAGGGATGACGTTTCGTATATTGATTTATTCCAGCAGTTATTGGAAGATTGGGAAACTATCCCCTGCCATATCCTAGGGACAAAGAAAGTCTGGCCTAATGAAGCAAGAGCCCTTAAAAGTCTGATGGATGACCGTAATGTGTTCATCTGCCAGGCGAATAAAGGCGGAGGGATTGTGCTCCAAAATTACCCTGATTATGTTGATGAGGCTCATCATATACTTTGGGATACTGACTACTATAAAAACTTTCACATGACCCTACCATTAAATTCTCCAAGTCTTTGACTCCAATTTTAGAATTGGTGTTATCTGAGGGCATTTTCACAAAAAAGGAGAAAAGATATCTTACACCCGATCACCCTAGGGAGACCTATAATAGCAGGGATCAACAGCATTACCGATAAAGTTTCGGGAATATATTGACATATTCCTCCAGAAATATGTGTACAATCTATCTTCATACATTAAAGATACCACAGATTTACTGCATAAATTATCTCATATTAGGTGTAATGGGAACTCCTTTTGGCTGTCATGCAATGCAGCAGCTTCATATTAGATTATTTCCCATAATATAGGCATCAGAACCACCCAGATCTTTTTGGAGAGAGAGAGATCTACATGCCTGACATCCAGAAGAAATACTTTATCACTTCAACTATATTCTTAAGCACAACTACTTCCAGTCCCTGGATGATTTTTACCTTCAAATTAAGGGGATGGCCATGGGCACCAGGTTTGGCCCCAGTTTTGCAAATCTCTTCATGGGGATTTTAGAGGAATTATATATTTCTAATTCGAAATGGAGGGGCAACCTAGTGTTCTATGGCCGTTACATCGACAACCTTTAATTTGTGTTTGAAGGATCTCTAATCAAAGCCAATGAATTTGTATCCTCTCTAAATGCCAACAATATGTGTTTTACCTTTATATCTAATCTTCAAGAACATACTATTGAATTTTTGAAAATAATGCTCACTCAGGAAACAGATGGGAATATTTGCACATCCACCTATTTCAAACGGGTGGATTGTAACAATTTCTTACACTTCTCCAGTAACCATTTAACTGGTTGGAAAGTGAATATTCCTTACAGTCAATTCTGCAGGATGAGAAGCAACTGTAGCACTAAGGAAAAATATAATGAACAATCAGATATACTTTTAAACAGATTCCTTGAGAAAGGTTATCCCTTGACTCTTATTAAAAATATTTGTGATCGAGCAAGGATGCTAGATAGAACACAGCTTTTGAAACCTTCTCTCCCCCCCCCCCAAAACATGGGGGCTTATACTATCACGATGGTGATATCCATCTATATCTACATACACACAATCTGTGATTTAATATGTAAACAATATATCACGACTAATATGAAGCTAGTGACAATATGCAAGTAATACATCACAGTTTATTTTATATTTATTTTTGAGGGTTAGGTTATTTGTCCTTTGATGGTTTTATGTTGTTTGGTATTTTCTGAGAATAAGTGACTCATATTTTGGTTTTGTCATTGTCCTCTCTCTTGAAAACACGGGTAACTATCGAGTACAACATATGAGAGGTTTTGATAGACCTGATGTATCATTTTATATATATTCTTTTTAGTCTTTGTTGTACACATTTAATTAGATACAGGTGTAACAATTTGGCTCTTTTGAGATGAAGGGTGCCGATTGGTTGTTTGTACTATGGAAGGGGAGGGTTCATTTTTCACTTTGTGGTAGCATAACCCTATATAAGGGGTCATTTAATATCCTTTCAATATGCCTGATGAAACGGTTCTACCGAGAAAAAATTTAAAAATTAAAAAACAAATTAGATACAGGTGTAGCAATTTGGCTCTGTTGAGATGAAGGGTGCCGATTGGTTGTTTGTACTATGGAAGGGAATGGTTCATTGTTCACTTTGTGGTAGCATAGCCCTATATAAGGGGTCATTTAATATCCTTTCAATATGCCTGATGAAACGGTTCTACCGAGAAACGCGTATTATAGTTTCTCAAATCTAATACTAGAGATTACACTATAACCAGCATGAGTTGTTTTTAACTATGGTTCTTATATTTTTAATAAATCCATTTCCTTTTTTTAAAACTCTCAGTGCTCAGTGTTTATCTCCTAGCCTATGCTACCTTGTGGGTTGTTAGCCCTCCTCCATTTTTTCTATCCCTGTTCCAGTGTTCCTGTGATTCTAGTTCCAGAGAATGCCCGAGTACAGCTAGCCGGATTGCTGTATAATATCCAGCCTGCTTCTATTGGCATAATTGAGTGCCTCTGTTACATGTGAGTACCCTGCATCTCCGTATTGTGCTTGTTACATTTGATGCTATTGATTCACGCATGTGGCGCCTCTTCCTGTTCTATTCCTTTTCTGTTGAAGCTCAGATATGCGTCTATCATGTCACATGTCACATGTTTTGCTTTGTCACCTGTGTGCTTGCTGCCCCTTCTTCTCCAGAGGTAACAACTGATGATGCACATAACGAGGGAGATGATCAGAATCGTCCCAACCACTGCGGCAACTATGATTGCATACAGCATGACCCCTTCTGAGCACAGCCATCCTGTAACACACAAATTCACATTATTAGTGTTTGAATTTGTTTTCATTCTGTAAGATTTTAATGTGTATAAATGTAGTATTACTGTAGTTATAGAAAGATGGTATTATTACAGTTATAAAGAGGTTAATATGTCTGTTTACTATTTTAAAACATCAGGCATGGAGCAATGCTGAGGTAGCCAGTTTATGTATAACAAGAGTTAAGATCATATATGGGTAGAGAAGATTGCTGTGGGTAGCAAGAGCTTACAATAGTGTAGAGCACCTTATTTGGAACAGAGCCAAAAGTATATGGTCAGCATTCTTAAATGGTATAAAAGTTAGGAGAAAGGAGAATGAGCTAGAGTTCATCTTTGAAAGGAAAACATCAACAGCTATAGCCAGGACTCTCACAGGAAACAAACGGGGTAATATTCATTTATGTATTATTTCTCTGTTAAATTGTTTTTATCTGTTTAACCTTGTAAACAGTAACATGTAATCTTGTTATTTATCTGTTCTTTAATAAATGTGTGATGGTTTAAATAGTTGAAGGTAGTATGGTTGTCTGTTTCTGGAGGGTTTCAAAGATATACAGTACGGTATATGAAATTCGTTTGCACAGGGCCCATTATTGATATATGTATATATTAATTTTGCGACGTGAACAGCTTTTAACATAAGATCCTTTAGTTAGTTAAGAGTAATTTCTTACATTTTGGCGAGCCAGGTAGGAGATTTGTTAAGATTCGTGTTCACAACAGATAGCTTTATTTTTAGGTTTTGTTAAAGAGAGATAGATTACTTGTGCTGAAGAACTAGCTAGCATTCTTTAGATGAGTAATTGTTTATAACATTCACAAGGTTAAAAGGTTATTGAGCTGTATTTGGGAAAAATCGCTTCAGTTAAAAAACAGAATGAAATTTTAAACTATAGTGAAGGGGTTTTTAATCCATGGTCTAATGTGCAAGAGTATGTTAATAAATCTATTGACAATAAGATATTTTCCAAGTCTGAGGGAAAGAAAGCATTAATGTTTGGTGCATACAAAATAGCAGATAATTATTCTAAAGTAACTGGAGAATTGCAGGATTTACAAAGACAGTTAACTGAGGTGAAATGTTGGAATGAGTCTTTAACTCTAGCAGATACTTCAGCTGTTTCTTTTAGTCAAGAAACTAGAGAAGCTTTGTTGACAAATAGAGAATTGAGTGCAGAAATTAGGTCTTTACAACAAATGTTACTTGATGCTTATGGAGCAATACAAGGTTTAAAACATTCAGGGCAAGTGTGTGTACCTGAGGATCATTCTAAATGTCATGAAATTATTAATGATTTACAAATAAAACTTGGTCAAAGAAATGCATTAATCGCTGCATGCAAAATACCAGTTAATTGTGTAAAGTCAGAGTGTGTGAGTGACAAAAAGAATGTGGAGAATGTAAAGATGGCATCAATTCTAGTTAAGGAACAGTTGGATGAAGAGGGAAAGATCATTTTACGTACTAAAATTAACCAGTCTTTGTCTAATACAGAAATTGCTACATTAAATAAAGAACTAGGACAGTTTAAATTAAGCGATGATCCCTTAGATGTTATGATTAGGTTATCACAATTTGAAAGAATACACAAAGAATTGCAAACAAATGATATATGTGATATAATTGTAACAAGTATGGATGATGCATTAAAAGTAAGCATGCCTTCAGAGGTTTTTCTTAGACCAAGAGTTAAACAACAGTTAGTGCATGAGTTACTAAAAACATTAGGAACTGATAAAATGGATGCTCATTCATCATATGGAAATTGCAAGCAGAGAAAGAATGAATCAGTGCAAGGATTTGCTGATAGACTGTTTGAAATTTATAAACTAACTTTGCCTGAAAATACTGAAGTAGATCATAACAATAAAATATATAAGCATGAGATAAACTGCGGTAATCCAGAAATTATAAAATTGTTTGATTTGACTGTGTTTTCAAGTAACACTTTTAACAAAATAATTGAATGTCTAAAAAGAGCAGAGTTGTGTAATGAAACTAACAAGGGAATAAAACAGAGAATGTCTGCAGTTGGAAAGCCATTCCCAGATAACAGAGAATGTACTAAAATCATTTCTAACAAGAAAATATTGGTAAAATTGAAGTATTATCTTTGTAAAAAATTGAGACATATTAATGCCCAATTTGTACAAAGACACAATACTGTTGTAGCAACATCTGCTGAACAATTTGAAACTAGATACAAATTGGAAAATCTAAAAAAAGAACTGGAAAGAGTTAGATTGATTCAAATTACAAATAAAATTACCAGTTCTGAAAATGGGTAAAAAGGAATAATTGCCTCCAAATCTTGTCTGGAGTGAGGTTCAGACGTAATGTATATAGTTGCCCAGTTTTTAAAGGAGTCGTGAATGAGGGGCTCATGATGGAATATATTTTTAATAAATACTGGTGTACATATATTCATTATTTATACCTCATAAAAACCTCAATCTAATCCATTGTTCGTAGGGGGAAAAACAAATTGTGTTGCAAGTTTTTCAAGGTTCATATAAAGATGTTTTAAAGCTAAAAATGATATGAATTTAATTGATAATGGTATTTTGAATTAGAAGAATATTTAGTGAATTTGTCTGATGAAATGTCAATTTTGGGTTATACATTTCTCACAAAATATAATGTTTTACTTTATTATGCTAATGGTAAAATATAGTTTAATACAGAAGATAAACATTATGTTATTTCTGTTTCACATTATGTTTATAGTCTAAAGAAACATGACAGTTAAGTTTACTTGTACATACAAATGCTAAGGTTACAAATATTTTGCAGCAGTTTGCACATGCATTTGCTAAACATAAATATAATTTGGGAAATTGCAAAAGGAGGAGTTTATCACAGGAAATGTACATTTAGCTATAAAAGCAATATCCATATTAGTATTATTATTATTATTATTATTATTATTATTATTATTATTATTATTATATTATTAAGGAAAGTGAGCCATATGTACAGCAAATTATATATTATTTTACTTGAACAAGGTGTATTGAGAAAATGTAAATCTGTTACTAATTTTACTATTTAGTTTGTACAGAAACCTGATGGAAATGGGCATTTAACAATTGATTAAGGTAAATTACATCCGGTGACATCTGCCTAGGCATCAAAATGTCAGAAAGGTTCCTACTTTTTCCTTTATCCCTACAAATACAAGGTTTTATTTAAGCCTTGATATAGCAAACAGTTATTGGTTTGTATCTCTGCACCCAAAGTCACAATACAAGTTTGTCTTCAAGTGGAAAGAAGATCACATTATGTTTATGTCTTCCTGTGGTCCTGAATAATTCAGCAACAATTTTCCATAAAAAGATGGCTACTATTCTATCAAGATTGTCAAGACTATTAGACAGACAACAGTGAACTTTACGAGTGACAATATCATCTGAAAGTAAGACTCCAGATCAACAAAAGTGGATGTCATAAAAAGACTAAACATACCTGTGTCAAAGACTGTTTTAAGATCATTTTGGGATTGTTCCAATACCAAAGAGACTTTATTCCAAAGTTTAAAGTTTTGGCTGGACCCTTGTATGACTTGCTAAAGAAAGAAAACATTTGAGAACCTAAAAAAGGATCAATACGATGGTGTTGCTTACACAGACCCCAGAAAAGTGTTTCAATTGGAAGTTACTACTTAAAAAAAAAAAAAAGAAAGACTTTATCTGCAATGCTATGTAAAGAGAAGGTTGGAAAACTGAAACCAGTGACCTATGCATCGTGACCTTTTGAAAATAACTGAAGGAAAGTATTCCTGTGTGAGGAACAGTTGTTGTCAGTATTCTGGACATAAGAACATTTTAAATAATATGATTTCAAAAAGTGTTATTGCAAAGTTCACATTTTCCTTTGAACTTACTGGTGAAACTAGGAAACGGTATAATTTCATCTGCAAGATTTTAAAAGTGGTGCTGATGCTAATGAAAAGAAAAATAGACATTAAAATAAAGGAAACAACTTTGTTGCCAGCATGTTTGCTATATGAAGGTGAACTACATTTAAATAGTCACTTTTTGTGTTCTCTTTTTCCTTTCAATTCAAGTTTATATATTTTTGGTGCAAAGTACAGATGTTTACTGTGATGGTTCTTTTTATCATAAGGATGGTAAAGTATATACAGGTTTTTCAATAATTTTACCTGATAAAATAGATATGCATTTATGTGAGATACATTATTCTCAATATGCTAAATTGGCTAATGTTTGTTGTACATTGGAACACTAAGCAGATATGGTTATTGACATTTATAATAATAGTGCATATGTGGTTAATACACTGACAATGCTTCCTTTGTATGTATATAATGGTTTTAAGTCATGTGATGAAAGACCATTGGTACATACAAATCTGTTGAAGTATATTTCATATTTGCTAAATAAATGTAAATTGCCATATGCAATAATTAAAGTAAAAAGCTCACACTAAAAGTGATGAACATAATGAACAAAATAACTTAGCTGATGCTTGTGCTAAAAAGGCTGCAAAACAAGTAAAATTATGGGAGTTCAATGAGGAACCTGAGATTTCTGCAATTACATTAGAAAAATAAAATTAAAAAGATAAAATAAAAATAAAGCAAATTTGGTGTCATTGCAGAATTCTTATATTTCTTATGTAATGTTAAAATAAGGGCATTTAGCAGGGAAACCTTTATCACTGCCAGTATCATGGGCAAATGACAAATTTATAAAATCTGAAGAAAATGGAACTTTAATGTGTTTAAATAAGTAAAATATGTTGTTTGTATTTCCAGTTGTTATATTCCTTAAAGAGACAGTAAACACCAGAATTTTGTTGTTTTAAAAGATAGATAATCTCTTAATTACCAATTTTCCAGTTTTGCATAACCAACATAGTTTTAATTATACACGTTTACATCTGTAATTAATTTGTATATAAGCCTCAGAAGACTGCTCCCTTATTTCAGTTCTTTTGATAGACTTGCAGTTTAGCCAATCAGAGCTGTCTTTATGGTAAATTCACGTGCATGAGCTCAATGTTATCTATATGAAACACATTAACTAATGCCCTCTAGTGGTGAAAAAATATCACAATGTATTTAGATTACAAGTGGTCTTCAAAGTCTAAGAAATGTAGATATAAACCTCATAGCTTTAGCTTTCAACTAAGAATACCAAGAGAACAAAGCAAAATTGGTGATACAAGTGAATTGGAAAGTTGTTTAAAATTACATGCACTATTTGAAACATGAAAGTTTACTTTCTCTTTAAGAATGTGTAGATTAATTTTCAAAAATATAATTTGCTCCCTATAGGCGGACATTATTCTGCAGATAGAATATTTGACAAAAATACAGAAAAAAGCCCGCGGAGCGTTAACAGCCCATCTACCGCCAAACTCCAAATCTAGGCCGTAGTTTTTATAGTTGCATAGGTTATTTATTTGAGCTTTTCTCTAGATGGGAATGCCATTTGTAGTAGAAAGTAATAATGAGCCTGCATTTAGTGGGAAAATATTTCAAGGAAATTAATTAATCATTGGGAATTAAGCATAAATTATGTATTGCTTATAAACTGTAATCATCAGGAGCAGTAGAAAGGGGTAATAAATACTATAAGCAATTATAAACTAAAATTTGTAATTTTAAACTTTCAACATGGAAAAAATTTTTACCTTTATGTTCAATGATCATAAGATCTATCCTACATTCTACTACAGGTGTCACGCCATATCAAGTAATAACTTGTAGATTGAATAAAACATTTGGAAGGACTTTACTTTCAATTGCTACATCAAATTTACAAGGGGCAATAATATAAAATTGGATAAAAACATAAATTATGCTTACCTGATAATTTTCTTTCTTTTTATGAAGAAAATGAGTATCATAGCATATTGACAATGTAAATATGTTGGTAGCTTAAAATATTGTAAGGAATAAAGCTCAAATAAAAACATATTTTGACAAAATATTGTAAGGAGTAAAGCTCAAATAAAAACATATTTTGACAAAATGTTAGACCTTTTGAAATATAATGTAATAGTTTTAGTAATGATAATGAGATTTTATGTCTAAAAAAGTCACTCATTTGTTCCTAAAATGAATTGTTCGTTTTGTGTTTTGGATAAAGATAATCTTATTGTTTTATTTCTTTGAAATAATGAATAAGAAAACAAAACACTATTTTAAATGGTATTATTAAACAATTTTAAAAATATATGAATTAACAGATACTGCATTTGATTTTTCTTAGAAAGAATCTGAAGAAATACCAAAAAGATGACAACCTATCTTCAAGTTGGGAAAATCCATGTCCTAATGTTGTTATGGCTGATTATGGAGGGTTATGAAGGGTTTTGCTGGACGAAATTCTTTTTACATTTTCAGAGGACTGCATGGGTACTTTGGGTTTGACTAAGACAACTTTAAAATGGAAATCGTGATTTTTGTATCAAAGTCAATGTATGTAACTGAACTATATTTTGGAAGATGATGAGGATAATCAACAACATCGAAATAAACATTAAGATCCTGCATGTATTAACATGGCATTAGACAAAGGTGCCAGTCTAATGTTACAATGTTATACAGAATGAGTTAGATGTGGCAAAGAAATATCTATTTTTAGGTTTATTTTTGCAAAATATAAAAATCAAGGACAATGACATTATTTTGGGAACAAAAGAACGTTACAACATCCGATTGTACGGTTTTACTTTAAAAATGTTAATTGTTGTTAAATGTATAATTATTTTGTTTATGTTAATTTTGTATAAAGACAATAGTTTATAGAGTAATGTGCTAAACCTTACCGTTACACTATAAGGCCTAGCAAAGGGGTGGAATGTAAGATTTTAATGTGTATAAATGTAGTATTACTGTAGTTATAGAAAGATGGTATTATTACAGTTATAAAGAGGTTAATATGTCTGTTTACTATTTTAAAACATCAGGCATGGAGCAATGCTGAGGTAGCCAGTTTATGTATAACAAGAGTTAAGATCATATATGGGTAGAGAAGATTGCTGTGGGTAGCAAGAGCTTACAATAGTGTAGAGCACCTTATTTGGAACAGAGCCAAAAGTATATGGTCAGCATTCTTAAATGGTATAAAAGTTAGGAGAAAGGAGAATGAGCTAGAGTTCATCTTTGAAAGGAAAACATCAACAGCTGTAGCCAGGACTCTCACAGGAAACAAACGGGGTAATATTCATTTATGTATTATTTCTCTGTTAAATTGTTTTTATCTGTTTAACCTTGTAAACAGTAACATGTAATCTTGTTATTTATCTGTTCTTTAATAAATGTGTGATGGTTTAAATAGTTGAAGGTAGTATGGTTGTCTGTTTCTGGAGGGTTTCAAAGATATACAGTACGGTATATGAAATTCGTTTGCACAGGGCCCATTATTGATATATGTATATATTAATTTTGCGATGTGAACAGCTTTTAACATAAGATCCTTTAGTTAGTTAAGAGTAATTTCTTACAATTCAATAAGAAAATAAAGCACAAAACTAATTTAGATTTTTTTTCTATTCAAAGTGGATCCTAGTGTACGGTCACAACTAAACAGCAGCAAAGTATATTTCCAGCTAAAAAATGACAATGTTATGTAAACATATAATTATATATAAACACAGAACATGGAATGCACAGTAAAAATTAGGTTGGATTTCTATCTAATGTTGAAAAGAAATTTCTTATTTCAGAAATCTCTAAAATTGCAACAATCTATTTTCATCCCCAAAGAACATAAAAATATTCAAGAACCCCCTGAGAGACCCATTGTTTTGGGGAATGAAAGCTTTACTCAATCAGTAAGTAAATATGTAGACCACAGATTATGGGAATACTTATATATCCTACCTTCATATGGGAGGGACACCACAGAAGTATTACAAAAATTATGAAATATTTGCTTATTTTCCAATACATGGATTTTCACTACACCCATAGAGTCCATGTATAGTAGCATCAAACATCAAGATGGAATAAATGCAATTCAATATTTGTTTGCTATTTGATAACTCAGATTATGATTATTTTATCTTAAAGTTATTACAATAGATTTTAACTCGTAGGGGCATATTTAAGACGGTGCGAGCCAACATGATCCGATATTGCAGATCATGTCCGCTGCACATCGATAAATGTCGACAGCATACGCTCTCAGCATTTCTCATTGCAATGCCGCCCCATGCAGATTTGCGCACAGGGGGTGTCAATCAACCCGATCGTATTCGATTGGGTTGATTTCTGGCGGTGTCTGTCCACCTCCAGGTGGACAGGTTATGGAGCAGAGGTCTTTAGACCGCTGCTTCATAACTTGTGTTTCCGGCGAACCTGAAGGCTCGCCAGAAACACAGGGCATCAAGCTCCGTTTGGAGATTGATAATTCGGCCCCTTAATTTTTCATTTAAAGACCATTTTTACCATCAAATACAAGGAACGGCCCCAACATATGCTTATCTGTTAATACAAGTATTTAATTACACTAATGATCAATATGTCCAACATATCCCACTTTAGATAAAATACATTGAAGATATCCAATTATTTTGTGAAGGAAACTATGCTTAGTTAGCAAGCGGCCGATTGGTCGCGAATCTGCAGGGGGCCGTATTGCACCAGCAGTTCACAAAAACTGCTGGTGCAATGATAAATGCAGAGAGCGTATGCTGCCGGCATTTATCGATGTGCAGCGGACATGATCCACAATGTCGGATCATTTTCGCTCGCAAAATCATAAATAGGCCCCAAGGGCTTAATCAAATCCTGCTGACATCCTGACTTAGTCAATTCACACTTGAACAAATATTTAACATCAGATTAACATAATAACATTATAATCAAACAGGAAGGAATAGCAAACACCAACAATAATTTTAACACTAATTGTATTACATAGTCTCAGTTAACCCCTGCAACCCCTGTAACCATGCAGTAAACTTATACTGAATGTCCTTGTAGCGGACTAAAACACACATGCTGTACACACACATATAATTATATATATATATATATATATATATATATATATATATATATACAAGTTGTGCTCATAAGTTTACATACCCTGGCAGAATTTATGATTTCTTGGGCATTTTTCATAGAATATTAATGATAACACAAAAACTTTTCTTTCACTCATGGTTAGTGTTTGGCTGAAGCCATTTATTATCAATCAACTGTGTTTACTCTTTTTAAATTATAATGACAACAGAAACTACCCAAATGACCCTGATCAAACGTTTACATACCCTGGTGATTTTGGCCTGATAACATGCACACAAGTTGACACAAAGGGGTTTGAATGGCTATTAAAGGTAACCATCATCACCTGTGATCTGTTTGCTTATAATTAGTGTGTGTATAAAAGGTCAATGAGTTTCTGGACTCCTGACAGACCCTTGCATCTTTCATCCAGTGTTGCACTGACGATTCTGGATTCTGAGTCATGGGGAAAGCAAAAGAATTGTCAAAAGATCTGCGGGAAAAGGTAGTTGAACTGTATAAAACAGGAAATGGATATAAAAAGATATCCAAGGAATTAAGAATGCAAATCAGCAGTGTTCAAACTCTAAAAAAGAAGTGGAAAATGAGGGGTTCTGTTGAAACCAAACCACGGTCAGGTAGACCAACTAAAATTTCAGCCACAACTGCCAGGAAAATTGTTCGGAATGCAAAGACAAACCCACAAATAGCTTCCGGTGAAATACAAGACATGTGGTGTGGCTGTTTCAAGATGCACAATAAGAAGGCACTTGAAGAAAGATGAGCTGCATGGTCGAGTCGCCAGAAGAAAGTCATTACTACGCAAATGCCACAAAGTATCCCGCTTACAATACTCCAAACAGCACAGAGACAAGCCTCAAACCTTCTGGCACAAAGTAATTTGGAGTGATGAGAACAAAATTTAGCTTTTTTGGCCACAACCATAAACACTACATTTGAAGAGGAGTCAACAAGGCCTATGATGAAAGGTACACCATTCCTACTGTGAAACACTGAGGTGGATCACTGATGTTTTGGGGATGTGTGAGCTACAAAGGCACAGGATATTTGGTCAGAATTGATAGCAAGATGAATGCAGTATGTTATCAAACAGAACACCTCATTTTCCACTACTTGATTAGAGTTTGAACACTGCTGATTTGCATTCTCAATTCCTTGGATATCTTTTTATACCCCTTTCCTGTTTTATACAGTTCAACTACCTTTTTCTCACAGATCCTTTGACAATTCTTTTTCTTTCCCCATGACTCAGAATCCAGAAACGTCAGTGCAGCACTGGATGAAAGATGCAAGGGTCTGTCAGGTGTTCAGAAACTCATTGACCTTTTATACACACACACTAATTACAAGCAAACAGACCACAGGTGAGGATGGTTACCTTTAATACCCATTCAAACCCCTTTGTGTCAACTTGTGTGCATGTTATCAGGCCAAAATCACCAGGATATGTAAACTTTTTATCAGGGCCATTTGGGTAGTTTCTGTAGGCATTATGTTTTAAAAAGATAAAACACATTTGATTGATAATAAATAGCTTCAGCCAAACACTAACCATGAGTGAAATAAAAGGGTATGTAAGCTTATGAGCACAACTATATATATATATATATATATATATATATATATATATATATATATATATATATATATATATATATATATATATATATACACACACACACATATACACATACACAGAATGTATATATATATTCACACTAGTGTTCAAAAGTATGCGGTCACTTAGAAATATTCTTGTTTTCACAAGAAAATAAATTATATTTGTTCTGTAAAATAACATCAAAATAATTAGAAATACAGTGTAGACACTGCTAATGTTGTAAACTACTATTAAGAGGTCCTAACGCTGCTTTTTAACGCCCGCTGGTATTACGAGTCTTGCAGGTACAGGTGTACCGCTCACTTTTTTGGCCAGACTTGGAAATACCGCAAATCCACTTACGTAAATTGCGTATCCTCTTTTTTCAATGGGATTTTAAAGTCAGTAGTTAAAGGGACATAATACTCATATGCTAAATCACTTGAAACTGATGCAGTATAACTGTAAAAAGCTGACAGGAAAATATCACCTGAGCATCTCTATGTAAAAAAGGAAGATATTTTACCTCACAATCTCCTCAGCTCAGCAGGGTAAGTTCTGTGTAAAAAGTTATACTCAGTTACTGCCCAGCTGCAGGTAAAAATAAAAAAAATGAAGAAATGAACAGCAGCCAATCAGCATCAGCAGTGCTGAGGTCATGAACTCTTACTGTGATCTCATGAGATTTGACTTAACTCTCATGAGATTTCATAGTAAGCTTCCTTTACCTGATTGGTGAAATAATATGAGAGTGCACGATGCACATTCCCTAAGATGTCCCAGGACAGACATACTAATATGCTGCTCAGAAATCCTTTACAATGGGAGGTGGCTACTGAGGAACTTTTAAGGTAAAATATCTTTCTTTTTTACATAGAGATGTTCAGGAGATATTTTCTAGTCAGCTTTTTACAGCTATGCTGCATCACTTTCAAGTGTTTAAACATTTGGGTATTATGGCCCTTTAAGAGTTTTACACTACAATGCCGTAGCATAAAACTCTTAACTAAAGTGCTAAAAAGTACACTAACACCCATAAACTACCTATTAACCCCTAAACCGAGGCCCTCCCGCATCGCAAAGACTAAAATAAAATTTTAAACCCCTAATCTGCCAAACCGGACATCACCGCCACTATGATAAACATATTAACCCCTAAACCGCCGCACTCCCGCCTCGCAAACATTAGTTAAATATTATTAACCCCTAATCTGCCATCCCTAACATTGCCGACACCTACCTACATTTATTAACCCCTGATCTGCTGCCCCCAACGTCGCCGACACTATACTAAAGTTATTAACCCCTAAATCTAAGTCTAACCCTAACCCTAACACGCCCTAACTTAAATATAATTAAAAGAAATCTAAATAAATATTCCTATCATTAACTAAATAATTCCTATTTAAAACTAAATACTTAACTATAAAATAAACCCTAAGCTAGCTACAATATAACTAATAGTTACATTGTAGCTATCTTAGGTTTTATTTTTATTTTACAGGCAAGTTTGTATTTATTTTAACTAGGTAGAATAGTTACTAAATAGTTATTAACTATTTAATAACTACCTAGCTAAAATACATACAAAGTTACCTGTAAAATAAAAACCTAACCTAAGTTACAATTACACCTAACACTACACTATAATTAAATTAATTCCCTATATTAAATACAATTAAATAAAATTATCTAAAGTACAAAAAAAACAAACACTAAATTACAGAAAATAATAAACAAATTACAAGATTTTTAAACTAATTACACCTAATCTAATCCCCCTAACAAAATAAAAAAGCCCCCCAAAATAAAAAAGCCCTACCCTACACTAAATTACAAATAGCCATTAAAATGGCATTTTGCGGGGCATTGCCCCAAAGTAATCAGCTCTTTTACCTGTAAAAACAATTACAAATCCCCTCCAAAATTAAAACCACCCACACAACCAACCCTACTCTAAAACCCACCCAATACCCCCTTAAAAAAAACTAACACTAACCCCTTGAAGATCACCTTACCGGGAGAAGTCTTCATCCAACCGGCCAGAGTCCTCAACGAAGCCAGGAGAAGTCTTTATCCAAGCCGGGCGAAGTTCATCCAGACGGCATCTTCTATCTTCATCCATCCGGCGCGGAGCGGGTCCATCTTCAAGACATCTGACGCAGAGCATCCTCTTCATCCGACGACTAAAACTGAATGAAGGTTCCTTTAAATGACGTCATCCAAGATGGCATCCCTTCAATTCCGATTGGCTGATAGACTTCTATCAGCCAATCGGAATTAAGGTAGAAAAAATCCTATTGACTGATGCAATCAGCCAATAGGATTGAGCTGGCATTCTATTGGCTGTTCCAATCAGGTAAAAGAGCTGATTACTTTGGGGCAATGCCCAGCAAAAGGCCCTTTTAAGGGCTATTTGTTATTTAGTGTAGGGTAGGGCTGTTTTTATTTTGGGGGGCTTTTTTATTTTGTTAAAGGGATTAGATTAGGTTTAATTAGCTTAAAAATCTTGTAATTTGTTTATTATTTTCTGTAATTTAGTGTTTGTTTTTTTTGTACTTTATATTATTTTATTTTATTGTATTTAATTGTATTTAATTTAGGGAAATAATTTAATTATAGTGTAGTGTTAGGTCTAATTGTAACTTAGGTTCGGTTTTATTTTACAGGTAACTTTGTATTTATTTTATCTAGGTGGTTATTAAATAGTTAATAACTATTTAATAACTATTTTGCCTAGTTAAAATAAATACAAACTTGCCTGTAAAATAAAAATAAATCCTAAACTAGCTACAATGTAACTATTAGTTATATTGTAGCTAGCTTAGGGTTTATTTTATAGATAAGTATTTAGTTTTAAATAGGAATTATTTAGTTAATGATAGGAATTTTTATTTAGATTTCTTTTAATTATATTTAAGTTAGGGGGTGTTAGGGTTAGGGTTAGACTTAGGTTTAGGGGTTAATACATTTAGTATAGTTGCGGCAATATTGTGGGCAGCAGATTAGGGGTTAATAAATGTAGGTAGGTGGCGGCGATGTTAGGGCCAGCAGATTAGGGGTTAATAATATTTAACTAATGTTTGCAAGGCGGGAGTGCGGCGGTTTAGGGGTTAATATGTTTATTATAGTGGCAGCGACGTTGGGGGCGGCAGATTAGGGGTTAATAAGTGTAGGTAGGTGGCGGTGACATTGGGGGTGGCAGAGTAGGGGTTTATAAATATAATGTAGGGTTCGGCGATGTTGGGGGCAGCAGATTAGGGGTTCATAAGTATAATGTAGGTGGCGGCGGTGTCTGGAGCGGCAGATTAGGGGTTAATAATTATAATGTAGGTTTCGGCGATGTCGGGGGCGGCAGATTAGGGGTTAATAAGTGTAAGATTAGGGGTGTTTAGACTCGGGATTCATGTTAGGGTGTTAGGTGTAGACATAAAATGTATTTCCCCATAGAAATCAATGGGGCTGCGTTAAGGAGCTTTACGCTACTTTTTTGCAAGTGTTAGACTTTTTTTCAGCCGGCTCTCCTCGTTGATTCCTATGGGGAAATCGTGCGCGAGCACGTTTCACCAGCTCACTGCTAACGTAAGCAGCGCTGGTATTGGAGTGCGGTAATGAGCAAAATTTTCCTCAACGCTCACTTCTTGTCTGGTTTGTAAAAACTCGTAATACCAGCACTGTCTGTAAGTGAGCGGTGAGCATAAACTAGGTGTAAGTGATCATTAGAAACCCTTTTGCAATTATGTTAGCAACTCCAGGATGCTGGCCTTCTAAACAGCATTGCAAAGAGAAAGCCATATCTCAGACTGGCCAATAAAAAGGAAAGGTTACGATGGGCAAAATAACACAGACACTAGACAGAGGAAAATTGGAAAAAAGTGTTATGGACAAACAAATCTAAGTTTGAAGTGTTCGAATAACAAAGAACATTCATGAGACACAGACCAAATGAAGATGATAAAGGAGTGTTTGACACCATTTGACAAGCATGGTGGAGGCAATGTGATGCTCTGGAGGTGCTTTGGTGGTAGTGAAGTGGGAGATTTATACAGGGCTAAAGGGACCTTGAACAAGGAAGGCTATCTCTCCATTTTGCAATGCCATGCCATACCCTGTGAACGGTGCTTGGTTGGAGCCAATTTCCTCCTACAACAGGACAATGACCTAAAGCACAGCTCCAAACTATGCAAGAACTATTAAGATAAGAAGTAGTCAGATGGTATTTTGTCTTTAATGGAGTGGTCAGCTCAGTCACCAGATCTCAACCCTGTGTTGAGCTTTTGTGGGAGCAGTTTGACCATATGCTACGTAAGAAGCATCCATCAAGCCAATCCAACTAGTGAGAGGTGTTTCAGGAAGCAAGGGGTGAAAACTCTTCAGATTACCTCAACAAATTGATAACTAGAATGCCAAAGGTCTGTAAGGCTATAATTGCTGCACATGGAGGATTCTTTGATGAAAGCAAAGTTTGAAGGACGCAATTATTATTTCAATTAAAATTCATTATTTCTAACCTTGTCATTGTTTATATTTCCTATTCAAATGGAAATAAAGGAAATGTCTAAGTCACCCCAAACTTTTGAATGCCAATATACTGTATATAAATATATATATAAGACAAACAGCAAAATCCTGGGATTGTCCCTGGAGACCCAGGACTGCTGGCAACTCTGTATCATACATATAATAAAAGAAAAAGGAAGAAGCATTATAGGGCACACTTATACTAAATATTGAGGTGGTCACAGACAATCATATAGTGGGAATAGGGCGTTAAACTAAAACTAAACATTTAATAAATATTATTAAATGTATTAGACTCATATAGCCAATATAAAAAGGATTAACATAGCATATATACAAGTCTGCCCCCTGCATATACTAACAGTGTCACACTAATAGAGGGTTGAACCCACTAGTATACTCCAAAACACAAGGATCAGCACAAAGTGGATAATTATCCCCATCAGCCATTGTACTGCAAGTAAAAAAGATCCCTTTTATAGTCAAAATGCGAAAAAGGTCTATCTGGTCCTTTACAGTACCCCTGGCCAATTACTTAAAAGGCTGGGTATTCCTGTGCTGTATCTTCTATAAAAATGATATTACTGGATTAGTAGTTCCATATGCCTATTAAGGCTAACAATCACAGAACATGCCTGATGCTCGTTTCACCACTGCTTTATCAAAGGCGCTGGCCGCCCTGCTCCAAAACTATTTAAAACATCAAAGGCAATCAAATTACGTTCAGAGGCAACGTCACACAGACAGATCCGCCAATCGTAAAAAATTACTCCCACATGGGGGTAATCCTTCTGTGTGCTCGCCTATTATCCACCAATTACAAGAAGGGGGTATGTATGCTGTGGCCAATCCAGATCTTCCTATACCGTTCTTAAGCCAAACCTCGTTTGCCACTTCTGTCAAATTGGTAGATATTGCTGCTCTCTGTATGTCATGATCTTATATTTCAATTAATTGGACCATAAATAATATTGTATGAATACTGGTTATTATTGACATTAACAATGACACTTCTTGAGTTCCTAGTGCCCATCATTAAGGGGGAAATTAACCGTATCTACTTTTTTGTTTTCTCATCATGTTTTGACATTATCATCATCATAGATTCAATCAATTAACTCATCTCAAAACATATACGCTCACACTCATTTTTGTGCTTTTTTCACAATGGTCCTATTTATACAATGATTAGGATGTAGATATTTTCACTCACATCATATAATAATTTATACTATTTATGGAATCGACTCATCGTGGGGATTCTTAGTCAACAGGATTTCATTCAGAAACACCTCCTTTCCTACACATAGTGTATCGTATCTCATATTATTAGAACTCTATTACAATCCGTGCATGAGAAGAGCAAGCCATAAGTTTGTATACTTGCAAAAAGGAAAACCAAATGTACTATAAAATAGCTAAAAAAACACCCACACACCAAGAGCAAGAAATGAATAATACTCACTAATAAAACATTAAAGTAACATTTTATTTATACTGAAAGATTCTATCAAATTAAAATATTAAATATCCACCGGTGGAAACTTCTAAAAGTATTTACACAGATACATGCAATAGTGCATTCAGTGTTAAGCAAGCCTGTTCCTTATGCTTAAAAAGTAAAATAGTCTCCCTTAAAGTGAATGCAAATTTTGATGCTAAAGTGCCCCGTTTTTAAAAATTTGATTAAAAACAGGGGCACTTTAATTCATTAAAATTTACATTTCACTCTTGTTGTGAACAAATACTTACCTTTTAATCTTGACAGCCGTTCCAGCTTCCTCCGCCCGTTGCAAAGCCTCTTTTCTGGGTCTAAAGTGAGGAATCCGGCTTCCTCCATTCACTGCTTTGAATCAGACACTGATTCCCCCGGTTGGAGCCGTGATTGGAGGATGACCGATCCATCATTTCTGATGTCAGAAATGGCTTTGCGACAACCAGGGGAAGCTGGAGCGGCTGTCAAGTTTAAAAGGTATTTATTTTTTCACAACAGGAGTGAAATGTAAATTTTGATGAATTAAAGTGCCCTTGTTTTTAATCAAATTTTTAAAAAACGGGCACTTTAGCATCAAAATTTACATTCACTTTAAGAGTGTCCAGCAGTAATCAAGGGTGTATTAAAAGTTCAGGATCACCCTTATACAGATTACGGACTTAGATGAATCCAGGTGGTTCAGTAGTCTCTGGGTTATAAGTGCTAGTGCCGTAAAAGTCAGTGCCCATACAAAACAGCCCTCCCAGGGTCTTATGTTATCCACATAAATATAGTTTTACAAGGGGCTGATAAGGGCGGAGCAACCGTCATCCTTGATAGAAATTATTATGTGGAGGAAATTAAAGAACAACTTAATGATCCCTCTACTTGCAAACACATTGAGGGTAATCCAGTCTACAAAATTCAAAAGGAAATTAAAAGCCTTTTGGACAGTGCAGTAGAACATAACATCATTGATGTAAAACTTGCTCAATATCTTTTTGTTGATAGTCCTAGAAATCCAATTTTCTATACATTACCAAAAATACATAAGGATCCTTCTAGACCACCAGGGAGACCAATTGTTTCCTGTGTTGAATCTGTCTTTACTAACATTTCCAAGTTTTAGGATAAATTGTTGCAGCCAGAAGTTTCAAATATGGCTAGCTATCTAAAAGACACAGGGCATTTCCTGGTGAAGGCCAGGGAATTGGAATTTCCATCTAATAGGTACCTGCTATTCCCCATGAATGTGAAAAGCCTTTACACATCCATAAAACATGAATCAGGCATTGCTATAATTAACAATATCTTCATGGTGAATAGCAGGTACTCTATAGCCCAGTGCCAATTCCTTGAAAATGTACTAAGATTAATCCTGTATTGGAATTTGTTTCTGTTCCAGAACGATTGGTACTTGAAGTCTAAGGGCACAGCTATGGGTTGCAACGTTGCCCCATCATATGCCAAACTTTTTATGAATGAGTTTGAGGAGAAATTTGTCTATGAGAATGAACTTTTTAAGCAGTATGGCGCTATATGGTGGCGCTACATAGACGATGTGTTTGGCATATGGTGGGGCAACGTTGGAACCCTTATGGAGTTTGTTGACACATTGAACTCAATGGTAAGAGATTTGCAGTCTACGTTAACCTTTAGTGAGGAATCAGTCACTTTCCTTGACACTAAGGTCTCCAAAGGATCTAATGTATTGAACATTGACCTGTTTTGCAAGGAAACTGATAAAAACACAATGCTGCATTTCAATAGCTTTCACCCCAGAGGACTAGTGGAGTCCTTACCGAAAAGTCAATTTATTAGAGTAAAGAGGATAGTTAGCAATAATGAAATATGTAAAGCTAGGTTGCAGGAAATGGCCATGAGATTTGAAGAAAGGGGTTATCCACATAACTTGATAAAAAAGAAAGTGGAGGAGGTTCAAAACCCTTTTATTATTAAAAACAACAAAGATAAGGAGAAAAACAGAATGGTATTCGTCTCGCAATGTAATCCTTATAGTGACACTATTAGCAAAGCTATTAGAAGGAATTGGCAATTTGGCATGTATTGAAAGATTGTAATTTGAATATAGACCAATTTAAAGAACCCCCTCTTATGGCCTTTATGAGGGTCAAATACATTAGGGACCATCTGGTAAGATCTGGTATTGGCCCTAGAAGTATGGAAAAACAATTGTATATAGGAAAGAAAAACAATGGCAATTACCCTTGCTTGAATTGTGCTAGCTGCAATTCTATTATAAAAGGAAAAAACTTTTTTCATCCTCACAGTGGAAAGTGTTATGAGCAACCAAGGAATGGCAGTAATAGGGAGAACCTGCTTAAACAACGTGAGATGTGGTGGATTCACCATTTTGATACTTTAACCCCTAAAGGTTTTTTTTTTTGTTTTTTTTCTTCTCTCTTTCTTTCTCTCCCCCCCCCTCCCCCCTGTGCCGTGGAAGCTAGGATCCTAATACGGGGTTATGATAGAGTTTTGTAAATATTTTAAGATATTGTCCTGGAATGTGGGGGGTATTTCTTCCCCAGCTAAACGTAAATTGATTATAAAAACGTTAGGTAAATCATCACCAAGTATTGCCTTCCTCCAAGAAACCCACTTAAAAGATAAGGAAATAGTTAAGTTGAAATCAAAATGGGTGGGAGAAGTTATAGGAGCTCCCTGTATAGGTAGAAAAAGTGGGGTGGCGATTCTATTTAATAAAGATTTGGCTTACAGTGTCACATGCATTGAGATAGACATAGAGGCTAGATATATTATTGTACAAGTCCAAATAAATAATACAAAATTAATATTATGTAATATGTATGGCCCTAATGGATTCTTTCCCTCTTTCTGGGATAATATGAAAGTTAAATTATTTCCATATATTAAATATAACCTCATTGTAGCTGGAGATTTTAATATGTGTTTATATCCTGACCTAGAGAGATTGAACGTAGATCATCGTGCCCGGTATAATAAACAGGCTAAATATTTTAAAAAAAATTGTACCCATCTAAAATTAATTGATATTTGGAGGGCTAAGAATCCTGATAAAATTAAATTCACGTGCGAATCTAAATCCTTTAAAACATTTTCACGAATAGATTATATTTTTATTTCGGAATCCCTTTCTATTGTTAAATCTCAGACGTCTATAAATGATATAATGATCTCCGACCATGCTATTATATTGCTTCATTTTGATACATTGGTGAAAGTTAAAGACAAAGTGAATACCTTCTACTTCCCTAGATATCTATATAACAATCTTAGGTTTAATAACTGGTTAAGACAGAAGTGGAAAGATTATTGTACATTGAATATAGCGCAATATAATTTGATTGAAAATTTTTGGGAAGCTTCTAAGGCTGTCTTGAGAGGAGAGATTGGTGCTTATGTTTATGCTAGAAAGAAAAAAGCAAACTTGATTGAAAAGCAAATGATGAGTAGTGTCAGGAATGCATACAGGAGATTTTTTAGTAATCATAGTGATGAAAACTGGGGAAAATATATTAAGGCTAGGCAGGAAAGGGATATACTATTAAAACAAAAAGCGCAAGAGGAAGATATTCGACTTAATATGCATTTTAGGGCTTTTCATGGATGTTCAGCTAAATATTTATCAATGTTAGTTAGAAATAGGAAAAAAAAATTATATAATTGCAGTCAAGGAGAGAGAGACAAGATTTACGGATAACACAGATATTATGAAGGTTTTTTATGACTACTATCAGAATTTATATTCTGAGAAAAAAAGTGATTCAGTAAATCAGGAAGAATTTTGGGCTAAAATTCAAATTCCGAAAATAACTCAGGAAAATTTAAATCTATTAAATGCTCCTATATCATTGGAAGAAGTGACTGAGGCAATAAAAAAAACTAAACTGAATAAAGCCGCAGGGCCAGATGGCTTCCCAGCAGAATATTTGAAAATTTTAATGGAGGATATATCACCTATTTTACAAAAACTTTATAATAATTATTTCATTTCAAATAAGCCCATCTCAAATTATTTTTCCGCCGCGAATATATCTTGAATATTTAAAAAAGGGAAAGACCCGGAAGACCCCGCCTCATTTAGGCCCATATCAGTGTTAAATGCTGATTATAAAATATTAACTTCTATTATAGCTGGTAGGCTTGCTCATTGTCTCACTGATATCATTCATCCAGATCAAACTGGTTTTATGATAAATAGGAACTCCTAGAAAAATATTCGAAAACTTGTTACATATGTGGATTATATATGGTCTATAAATGGAACAAGGAATTCCCAATTGATGCAGGATCTAGCAATCCTTACACTTGATGCCGAAAAGGCGTTTGATTCGATTAATTGGGAATATTTATTTAGTTCAGTATCAAAATTTGGACTTCAAAACCAATTTCTGGGTTTTATACGTAATCTGTATAAGAACCCTATTTCTTATCTGTTGGTGAATGGGTCTCTTTCATCAAAAATTATAATGGGTAGAGGCACGAGACAGGGTTGCCCGCTATCGCCACTATTGTTTAATTTAGCTGTAGAGCCTCTTGCAATATGGCTTAGGGATATAATATCAGGAATAAAGCTAGGTGCGAGTAGGCTAAAAATATTACTGTATGCTGATGACATTGATTTTTCTACAGAACACTACCCAGTCAATTCCATTAATAGTAGACACCTTACAGTTTTTTGCATCATTTTCCGGGTGAAGGCCAGGGAATTGGAATTTCCATCTAATAGGTACCTGCTATTCCCCATGAATGTGAAAAGCCTTTACACATCCATAAAACATGAATCAGGCATTGCTATAATTAACAATATCTTCATGGTGAATAGCAGGTACTCTATAGCCCAGTGCCAATTCCTTGAAAATTTACTAAGATTAATCCTGTATTGGAATTTGTTTCTGTTCCAGAACGATTGGTACTTGAAGTCTAAGGGCACAGCTATGGGTTGCAACGTTGCCCCATCATATGCCAAACTTTTTATGAATGAGTTTGAGGAGAAATTTGTCTATGAGAATGAACTTTTTAAGCAGTATGGCGCTATATGGTGGCGCTACATAGACGATGTGTTTGGCATATGGTGGGGCAACGTTGGAACCCTTATGGAGTTTGTTGACACATTGAACTCAATGGTAAGAGATTTGCAGTCTACGTTAACCTTTAGTGAGGAATCAGTCACTTTCCTTGACACTAAGGTCTCCAAAGGATCTAATGTATTGAACATTGACCTGTTTTGCAAGGAAACTGATAAAAACACAATGCTGCATTTCAATAGCTTTCACCCCAGAGGACTAGTGGAGTCCTTACCGAAAAGTCAATTTATTAGAGTAAAGAGGATAGTTAGCAATGATGAAATATGTAAAGCTAGGTTGCAGGAAATGGCCATGAGATTTGAAGAAAGGGGTTATCCACATAACTTGATAAAAAAGAAAGTGGAGGAGGTTCAAAACCCTTTTATTATTAAAAACAACAAAGATAAGGAGAAAAACAGAATGGTATTCGTCTCGCAATGTAATCCTTATAGTGACACTATTAGCAAAGCTATTAGAAGGAATTGGCATGTATTGAAAGATTGTAATTTGAATATAGACCAATTTAAAGAACCCCCTCTTATGGCCTTTATGAGGGTCAAATACATTAGGGACCATCTGGTAAGATCTGGTATTGGCCCTAGAAGTATGGAAAAACAATTGTATATAGGAAAGAAAAACAATGGCAATTACCCTTGCTTGAATTGTGCTAGCTGCAATTCTATTATAAAAGGAAAAAACTTTTTTCATCCTCACAGTGGAAAGTGTTATGAGCAACCAAGGAATGGCAGTAATAGGGAGAACCTGCTTAAACAACGTGAGATGTGGTGAATTCACCATTTTGATACTTTAACCCCTAAAGGTTTTTTTTGTTTGTTTTTTTTTCGTGTTTTTTTTCTTCTCTCTTTCTTTCTCTCCCCCCCCTCCCCCCTGTGCCGTGGAAGCTAGGATCCTAATACGGGGTTATGATAGAGTTTTGTAAATATTTTAAGATATTGTCCTGGAATGTGGGGGGTATTTCTTCCCCAGCTAAACGTAAATTGATTATAAAAACGTTAGGTAAATCATCACCAAGTATTGCCTTCCTCCAAGAAACCCACTTAAAAGATAAGGAAATAGTTAAGTTGAAATCAAAATGGGTGGGAGAAGTTATAGGAGCTCCCTGTATAGGTAGAAAAAGTGGGGTGGCGATTCTATTTAATAAAGATTTGGCGTACAGTGTCACATGCATTGAGATAGACGTAGAGGCTAGATATATTATTGTACAAGTCCAAATAAATAATACAAAATTAATATTATGTAATATTTATGGCCCTAATGGATTCTCTCCCTCTTTCTGGGATAATATGAAAGTTAAATTATTTCCATATATTAAATATAACCTCATTGTAGCTGGAGATTTTAATATGTGTTTATATCCTGACCTAGAGAGATTGAACTTAGATCATCGTGCCCGATATAATAAACAGGCTAAATATTTTAAAAAATTTTGTACCCATCTAAAATTAATTGATATTTGGAGGGCTAAGAATCACGTGCGAATCTAAATCCTTTAAAACATTTTCACGAATAGATTATATTTTTATTTCGGAATCCCTTTCTATTGTTAAATCTCAGACGTCTATAAATGATATAATGATCTCCGACCATGCTATTATATCGCTTCATTTTGATACATTGGTGAAAGTTAAAGACAAAGTGAATACCTTCTACTTCCCTAGATATCTATATAACAATCTTAGGTTTAATAACTGGTTAAGACAGAAGTGGAAAGATTATTGTACATTGAATATAGTGCAATATAATTTGATTGAAAATTTTTGGGAAGCTTCTAAGGCTGTCTTGAGAGGAGAGATTGGTGCTTATGTTTATGCTAGAAAGAAAAAAGCAAACTTGATTGAAAAGCAAATGATGAGTAGTGTCAGGAATGCATACAGGAGATTTTTTAATAATCATAGTGATGAAAACTGGGGAAAATATATTAAGGCTAGGCAGGAAAGGGATATACTATTAAAACAAAAAGCGCAAGAGGAAGATATTCGACTTAATATGCATTTTAGGGCTTTTCATGGATGTTCAGCTAAATATTTATCAATGTTAGTTAGAAATAGGAAAAAAAAAAATTATATACTTGCAGTCAAGGAGAGAGAGACAAGATTTACGGATAACACAGATATTATGAGGGTTTTTTATGACTACTATCAGAATTTATATTCTGAGAAAAAAAGTGATTCAGTAAATCAGGAAGAATTTTGGGCTAAAATTCAAATTCCGAAAATAACTCAGGAAAATTGAAATCTATTAAATGCTCCTATATCATTGGAAGAAGTGACTGAGGCAATAAAAAAAGCTAAACTGAATAAAGCCGCAGGGCCAGATGGCTTCCCAGCAGAATATTTGAAAATTTTAATGGAGGATATATCACCTATTTTACAAAAACTTTATAATAATTATTTCATTTCAAATAAGCCCATCTCAAATTATTTTTCTGCCGCGAATATATCTTGAATATTTAAAAAAGGGAAAGACCCGGAAGACCCCGCCTCATTTAGGCCCATATCAGTGTTAAATGCTGATTATAAAATATTAACTTCTATTATAGCTGGTAGGCTTGCTCATTGTCTCACTGATATCATTCATCCAGATCAAACTGGTTTTATGATAAATAGGAACTCCTCGAAAAATATTCGAAAACTTGTTACATATGTGGATTATATATGGTCTATAAATGGAACAAGGAATTCCCAATTGATGCAGGATCTAGCAATCCTTACACTTGATGCCGAAAAGGCGTTTGATTCGATTAATTGGGAATATTTATTTAGTTCAGTATCAAAATTTGGACTTCAAAACCAATTTCTGGGTTTTATACGTAATCTGTATAAGAACCCTATTTCTTATCTGTTGGTGAATGGGTCTCTTTCATCAAAAATTATAATGGGTAGAGGCACGAGACAGGGTTGCCCGCTATCGCCACTATTGTTTAATTTAGCTGTAGAGCCTCTTGCAATATGGCTTAGGGATATAATATCAGGAATAAAGCTAGGTGCGAGTAGGCTAAAAATATTACTGTATGCTGATGACTTATTGATTTTTCTACAGAACACTACCCAGTCAATTCCATTAATAGTAGACACCTTACAGTTTTTTTGCATCATTTTCCAGGTATAATATAAATTGTAATAAGAGTGAAATTATGTGGTTAAATAAAACTAATATTAGTCTGCAACAGATCCCGTTTAAAACCACAGAAACCCTTAATTACTTAGGCATTAAGCTCAGCTCCAATCCTAATAAGTGGTATGCAGAAAATTTTTGTCCCTTGATTCAAAAAATTATTGCGGATTTAAAGTTATGGGTATCTCTGCCCCTTTCAATATCAGCCCGAGTAAATCTAATTAAAACTATTGTCTTCCCTAGACTATTATATCTACTGCAAAACCTTCCTCTTTTTATTAATACTTATGACCGACGGAGAATTAACTCTGCCTTTTCTAATTTTATATGGAAAGACAAGAAACCAAGAATAGCGTTAAAAAAGATGACTCAACCCTATAGAATGGCAGGTCTTGCTTTACCAGATATTCATCTCTATAATATTGCCTTCTTAGCTAAAATAGCAATTGAGTGGATGATAGATATAAATATGGTCTCATCAAATGATATCGAGAGTTTTTTTGTATATCCTTTTTCTTTGAAAGCGATTCTAAATTGCCCTTTGAAAGTACTTCCGAGGAATGTAGACTGCTTAATATCTTTTAAGAATATCATCTTAGCTTGGTACAAACTGTGTAGCATACTAGATATGGATCCATATTATTCAGATTTTCTTCCTATTAGGGGTAATCCTAGTTTTACACCAGGAATTAATCAAGATATCTTTAGAAAATGGGCAGATAAAGGATTGAAGTATATTGGTCAGATATTAATGAATGATTGGTGTGTTGTCTCTTTCGAAACCCTAGTATCACAATTTGAATTACCCAGATCTAGTTTTTTTGGCTATTTGCAAGTAAGACATTTTATAGAAGATATGAGAAGGGATAGGAATCAATTTAAGAAATGGACAGAGATTAAAGTATACATACATCAATATATAACAGGCTCTACGTCTATCTCTTTGTTATATGATATTCTACTCGCTAAGCAAAGCCTTATTTCCTTGAATAAAATCTATGATAACTGGAAATGTAATTTTCCTAATTTAGATTTATCAAGAATGAATGCAAGCTTTTTGACTACAAGGAAGTCAGCTATACCTATGAGCTGGAAAGAATCTCATTATAAACTTATTAATAATTTTTATCTAACCCCTGCCCGATTGGCGAAAATGTATCCAGCACAAATTGCTAGTTGTCCTCGTTGTAATTTTTCGAAGGCAGACATGTCATATGTTTTACCTTTGTCCTAAAATGAAGCAGGTGTGGGAGAAGTTAGTTTTTTGGATAAATAAACTTTACAATTCAAATATATATATAGATATGGAAACAGTTATTTTTTTAAAAAGATATACAATTGATCTAGGATTACAAGTTAAAATTTGAAATACGCTTATACTACTGGTAAGACATTTGGTCGTAAAAAACTGGAAATCTACAGCTGCACCCTCATTGGCCAGGATAATTAAGGAAATTCAAAATCATATTGTATTTGAATCATTTCATATGAAGAATGTTAAGGAACATAAAATAAAAAAAATTATATTAGGGTGGTTACCTATAATTAAAACATACACATTACAGATTCAGAAACAAATTTTGTATCCTTTTTTAATTTCTGAGACATTTGCAGAACTAGTTATATTAGACATATTTCCAGTAAATTGGTACTCTTCGTGTAGAGAAGTTTAATGCTCTAAGTGATGAAGTACTAGCAAGAAAGGGATTTTGAAATATCAGGGATAGCAGTGTTCTTTTTCTGGAGACTCTAGGCTAGATGAGTTATATTTTAGGTTAAGATCGGATAGGTTTTGATGAGGGGGTGAAGGGGGGGTTTCCTTTCCTTTTTTTTTTTTTTTTTTTTTTCTCTTTCTTCTCTTCTTCTCTCTTTGTAGATTTTGTTTTATATAAATGAAAATTTGAGTAGCACATTTGGGTTAACAGAAAAAAAAATTAAAAAAAAATGAGAGACAAATTTGAAAACAAAATGATGTTTAATTTTCTTTGTATGTTTATATATGTTGTGTCCTAATTGGAAACAAAAGGCAATGTATGCCTTAAAATGATCAAGTCTCTGAACCATGATTGTATTATCATAAATGTGTCTCAACCAATAAAGAAATATAAAAAAAAAAAAAACCCCTAAAGGTTTGAATAGGGATTTCGACCTATCCTGTTTTTACTAAGAATATATCCTTATGAATTAATGGCCATTATCAAGATATGTTAGCTACCAGTCAAATTATTATTGTAATTATCAAATCATTATTGCATCATGTAGCATTGTGTCTGCATTAGGCTTTGAGTGCCTGTAAATGGTTAATTGTATTTATGAAAAAGTATTTGTGAAATAGCACTTGAGTCCTGATCTAATTCTTTAATGTACAGATATTTAACTTCACTCAGTACTGTATCTATTTATACACTGGGTATTAACTTTATGCATCTTGAACTTTTTGTATCTTGAGCTTTATATTTCTGTTCATTTGTTTCCTTTTTTTGTTTTTAATTGTTTGACACTATTTTTGACTATTAAAACAATGTATGCCATTTTTTAGCCACCACTAGGTGGAGCCATAGGACCCTGTGAGGTCAGTTTGGCACCAAAGTTTGAAGGTATAAAAATTGTATAGAGTGGTAGTGTCATTAGCATGAGTAAGGGGTTAAATCCCCGAAACATCGCTGTATTATTTGATTCCTAAATAAAGACTTTATATTTTTAAGTGCTGGTGACTCACTGTCTATTATAAGGTTTTGTGAGTATAGCAGTCATACTCAGTCACATTGTGCACTTAACAGCGGTGCTGATATCCCAATACTTTGGAGATTGTTATCCACATATGTGGTATTGGAGAATTTACTTACTCGCTAAGCCCCCTCACTGGGACCCCTTTTAGCCTGGTATTCTTAGATATAAAACAGAGCGGGAGCTTTGGCGTCCTCGCTGCGGCTGTCTCCGTCTCTTAATGACATCACTATCACATGTCTCCGATCTGCCAATTACAGCTGGATGTTCTTTGTTGCTTAGAGAACAGAGCGCTCTGTACTGTTAGAATGAATTAACCATAGGGTATCATCTACGCGTTTCAGCTGCTGCCTTCATCAAGATACCTCTAACATGGTCCTACCTCCTATATAGCACTATTAACCCTTTTTTGTCTGGATTTTAAATTCTGTTAATTCAATTATATACCATTGTATTTTTGCTTATCCACTGTACATTATCTAGGAAGGCTTGCATAAAAACCAAATGAATATGTAGAACAACTACATTCATATATTTAAAATAACCAAATTCATATATGTAAAATAACCTGTTAACATCAATAAACATTAAACATCCTAATCTTTCTGTCAAATATTCATGTATATATATGGCTGAAATGTATTAATTAATATATCTAAAAATATTAAACAATATTGTAGTTTTTATTAAATAAGCCTATAAAGTGTGTACTAGAAATAGAGAGTTTTTTTTTTTTAAATGAATGGTTATAAAAATAATGGATAAAAAAGCAAGAAATATTAAAATAATTTTAACATTTAGTGAGTTCAGAAAAATAAAGAAATGAAGGAAGCTGATCTACATGGAAATAAATTGAAAGGTTTCTTCCCCTGTTATAGTTGCACTGCATGTAAATTTAGTGAAAAACTAAAAAAATAAGGTCTACAGTAAATGATAGTGAATTTATAATTAAAGAAATGATAAGGTGTAAGGATAAGGGAGTTATATGATCCAGTGTCTGTGCCAGAAAATGTACAGTGTACTGACAGAATAGGAAGGGAACAGCTTAAAGTGAATGTCAAGTTTGATGAATCAGTGCCCAGTTTTTAACAACCCTATTAAAAACAGGGGCACTTCCATTCATCAAACTTTACATTTCACTAGTTTTGTTAATATACTTACCTTTTAATCTTGAAAGCCTCTCCAGCACTTTCCCCGTACATTGCAAGCCTCTTCATATGTCAAAAATGACGAATTTATCTTCCTCCAATCACGGCGTTGCCTCAGGCAATGATTCCCCTGGGGGGGGGGCCATGATTGGAAGTAAACTGATGAGCAGCAGGAGGGGGAATCGCTGGAGCAGCTTTCACGTTTAAAAGGTATTTTAACAAAATGAGTGAAATGTAAAGTTTGATGAATAAAGTGCCCCTGTTTTTAATAAAACCGGGGACTGATTCATCAAACTTGAGATTCACTTTAAGGAATTTATATTCAGCTAGATTATGAGTTTTGAGCGCTATAGGGAAAGTAAAGAACGCCACAATTGTTATAGCACTGACATTACAAGTTTAAAAAAGCACTGCTTGTGCAGGCAATATGGAGATTTTAAGCTCCATACCGCTCCCAAAACAAGCACTGCCGGCAAAAAAAAACACCTGCGATCTCGGAAACAAAAGCTCCATAATGCAGCCCCATTGATGTTTATGGGGAAAATAAAAGACGGTTTAAACCTAACACCCTAACATAAACCCTGAGTCTAAACACCCCTAATCTGCTGAGCCTGACGTCGCCGACACCTTCTTATAGTTATTAACCCCTAATCTGTCACTCCTGATATCGCCGACACCTAAATGAAGCTATTAACCCCTAAACCTCTGGCCTCCCACATCACTACCACTAAATAAAACTATTAACCCCTAAACCACCAGCCCCCCACATCACAACAACCTAAATTAAACTATTAACCCCTAACCCTAACGTAACCCTAACCCTAACACCCCCTAACTTTAACATAATTAAAATAGTTCTAAATTAAACTTAAAATTATTAACTAAATAATAACTATTAACCCTTAAACCACCAGCCCCCCACATCGCAACAACGTAAATTAAACTATATTAACCCCTAAACTTAACCCTAACGTAACCCTAACCCTAAACCTAAACACCCCCTAACTTTAACATAATGAAATTAGATCTAAATTAAAGTTACTATTATTAACTAAATAATACCTAGTTAAAACTAAATACTTACTTACCTGTAAAATAAAACTTAAAGTGAATGTGAATTTTGATGCTAAAGTGCCCGGTTTTTAAAAATTTGAATAAAATCAGGGGCACTTTAATGAATCAAAATTTACATTTCACTCATATTGTGAAATGTTTTTACCTTTTAATCTTCAAAGCAGATCCAGCTTCCTCCACCCGTTGCAAAGCCTCTTCCTGGGTTTAAAATGAGTAATCTGGCTTCCTCCAATCACAGTGTTGAATCAGACACTGATTTCCCCGGGGGGAAGCTGTGATTGGAGGATGACCTATCCATCATTTCTGACATCGGAAATGGCTTGCGACGACCGGAGGAAGCTGGAGCTGCTGTCAAGTTTAAAAGGTAAGTTTTTTTTCACAACGAGTGAAATGTAAATTTTTATGAATTAAAGTGCCCCTGTTTTTAATTGAATTTTTAAAAACCGGGCACTTTAGCATCAAAATTTACATTCACTTTAAGATAGCTACAATATCCTATATAATAAAAGGCCAAGTGTGTTTGTCCGAAGCTGTCATGCGCAGTAGACAGCACAGCACGAGGACAAACACACCTGGCCTTTGAGAGTCCCTAAGTCTCTGCTCTGCAGTGCGAGCAGAAGTGTGCGTGACCGAGCGTGGCCGGGGGCGAAGGGGGTGAAGGGGGCGTGGCCGAGCGCGAGGGCCGCGAGGGGGCGTGGCCGAGCGTGAAGGGGCGGGGCCAGGCAGGCCGTGAAAGGCTGTGCAGTTTGAGAGCTCAAAACAGCTCAAAAGAGGGGAGAGAGGGGGTAGGGAAAAGATAAGAAAGGTGAGAGAGAGATCAAGAGGGGAGAGAGAGATCAAGAGGGGAGATAAAAAGAGCACAAGAGAGGGAGCAAAAGAGAGGGGGAGAGACAGCAAAAGAGAGTGGAGGGAGAGCAAAAGAAAGGGGACAGAGAGATCAAAAGAAAGGGGGGGAAGAGAAAGAGAGGGGGAGGGGGAGAGAGAGAGAGAGGGGGAGGAGAGAGAGAGAGGGGGAGGAGAGAGAGAGAGAGGGGGGTAGGAGGAGAGAGAGAGGGGAGAGAGAGAGGGGAGGGGGAGGGGGAGTGAGAGGGGGAGGGGGAGTGAGAGAGAGAGAGGAGGGGGAGTGAGAGAGAGAGGGGAGGGAGAGAGAGAGGGGAGGGGGAGAGAGAGATGGGAGGGGGAGAGAGAGAGGGGAGGGGGAGAGAGAGAGGGGAGGGAGAGAGAGAGGGGAGGGGGAGAGAGAGAGGGGAGGGAGAGAGAGAGGGGAGGGGGAGTGAGAGAGAGAGAGGGGAGGGGGAGGGAGTGAGAGAGAGGAGGGAGAGAGAGAGAGGGGGGAGAGAGAGGGGAGGGAGAGAGAGAGGGGAGGGAGAGAGAGAGGGGAGGGAGAGAGAGAGAGGGGAGGGAGAGAGAGAGGGGAGGGAGAGAGAGAGGGGGGAGATAGAGAGGGGAGAGTGAGGGGGGAGAGAGAGAGAGAGAGGGGAGAGAGAGAGGGGAGAAAGAGAGAGAGAGGGGGAGAGAGAGAGAGGGGGGAGAGAGAGAGAGAGGGGGGGAGAGAGAGAGAGATAGAGGGGAGAGAGAGAGATAGAGGGGAGAGAGAGAGATAGAGGGGAGAGAGAGAGATATAGAGGGGAGAGAGAGGGGGAGAGAGAGAGAGAGAGGGGAGAGAGAGAGAGGGGGAGAGAGACAGGGGAGAGAGAGAGCGCAAAAGAGAGGAGGGAGAGAGAGCGCAAAAGAGAGGGGTGAGAGCGCAAAAGAGAGGGGTGAGAGAGAGAGCACAAAAGAGAGGGGGAGAGAGAGCACAAAAGAGAGGGGGAGAGAGAGAGTGCAAAAGAGGGGGGGAGAGAGAGAGCGCAAAAGAGGGGGGGAGAGAGAGAGCGCAAAAGAGGGGGGGAGAGAGAGAGCACAAAAGAGGGGGGATAGAGAGAGCGCAAAAGAGGGGGGGAGAGAGAGCGCAAAAGAGGGGGAGAGAGAGAGCGCAAAAGAGAGGGGGGAGAGAGAGAGCGCAAAAGAGAGGGGGGAGAGAGAGAGTGAAAAAGAGAGGGGGGAGAGAGAGAGCGCAAAAGAGAGGGGGGAGAGAGAGAGCGCAAAAGAGAGGGGGGAGAGAGAGAGCTCAAAAGAGAGGGGAGAGGGAGCGCAAAAGAGAGGGGGGAGAGAGATCGCAAAAGAAAGGGGGAGAGAAAGCGCAAAAGAGAGGGGGGAGAGAGAGCAAAAGAGAGGGGCAGGGAGAGAGCGCAAGAGGTGGGACCGCTGTACCCTGCAAAAAATGGCCCGTGTGAACGGGCTTTAGGACTAGTAACTAATATTTACATTGTATCTAGCTTAGGGTTTATTTTTATTTCACAGGTAAGTTTGTATTTATTTTAACTAGGTAGACTAGTTAGTAATTAGTTATTAACTATTTACTAACTACCTAACTAAAATAAATACAAACTTACCTATCAAATAAATCCTAAGCCACCTTACCTAACATTACAAAAAATAAAAAAATACTAACCACCCAACCAACCCCCCAAAACCACCCAACCAACCCCCCAAAATAAAAAACCTAATTCTAAAAATACCAAGCGGGACTTCAAAAACTGTAAGTGGATCATCAGGGGGTTAGTGTTAGGCTTTTTTAAAGGTTTATTGGGTGGGTTCTATTTTTTAGTTTAGGCTCTGGGCAGTAAAAGATCTAAATGACCTTTTAAGGGCAATGCCCATACAAATGCTCTTTTCAGGGCAATGGGTAGATTAGGTTTTTTTAAAATCCGGGGCGCCATCAGATAAACGGTGTAGTTTGCGGCGCAAGCGAGGGAACCCACGTCGCCCGCAGTTTCAGCTCGCAACTCGAGCTATCCCATATACGGCGCCGTCAGAGGCTAAAGTGCCGTAAGTTGGATAAACCAGCGATGTCCAGAAATCTGCGCAAGTACAAATTTCTGGCATCGCCAGTGACTTACGGCACGTTAGAAACTGCCGGCGCCTACAAAACCTGACTAAAGTCTAGATCACCCGCACTGTCTAACACGCCTCCCTAACATAGCCCGACACGTCTAACCTGAGCCTATGAATAAGCGCCACTAGGGGGCGCGAAACGCGTCAGGCCTGCCTCTTTCACCCCCTGTCTTTGTGTCCAGCTTGCTTGTGTATTTTATATACAATTTTTTAAATATATTTTTTTATTAAAGTTTTGTATTTTTTATCGCATATAGTTGCATCTATCTGGTTATTGGAGTACCTGCCATTTGCCCTCCTGTTCTTGTCTATACAGCGATTCTGAGTTGATCGCCGGCTACGGCACTCTGCCAGACATTCCCATTGGAGCATTTTACCTTCCATCACCGGTTCCGGTTCCGGACGCCGCTACACCGCGCTTACCTTCACTGCACGACACGTCTAACCCTCTATCCGCTATCCCCCCTCACTATCCTAACAATAAAATATGTATTAACCCCTAAACCGCCGCTCCCGGAAACCGCCGCCAGCTATATTAAATCTATAACCCCCTAAAGTGAGCCCCTAACACCGCCGCCATCTACCTTACCTACCCCCTAAAGTGAGCCCCTACCCCGCCGCTATCTATTTTAAAATTATTAACCCCTAATCTAATCCCCCTACCCCGCTGCCATCTATATTAAATTATTTAACCCCTAAAATACTAAACTATCCCTACCACTAAACCTAAGTCTAACCCTACAAATAGCCCTGAAAAGGGCTTTTTGCGTGGCATTGCCCCAAAGTAACAGCTCATTTGCCAGCCCTTAAAAGGGCTTTTTGCGTGGCATTGCCCCAAAGTAACAGCTCTTTTGCCAGCCCTTAAAAGGGCTTTTTGCGGGGCATGCCCCAAAGAATTCAGCTCTTTTGCCAGCCCTTAAAAGGGCTTTTGGCGGGGCTTTGTCACAAAGTAAACTGCTCTTTTGCCTACAATCTACATCCCCCTACACCGCGGCCACCTATAATAAATGTATTAACCCCAATCTAATCCCCCTACACCGCCGTCAGCTATATTAACTATATTAACCCTAATTATATTAGGGTTAATATAGTTAATATAGTTATTATATTATATATATTAACTATATTAACCCTAATTATATTAGGGTTAATATAGTTAATATCGTTATTATATTATATATATATATATTAAGTATAATAACCCTATCTAACTCTAACATCCCTAACTAAACTCTTATTAAGATAAATCTAATATTAATATTATTAATTAAAATATTCCTATTTAAATCTAAATACTTACCTATAAAATAAACCCTAAGATAGCTACAATATAATTAATAATTACATTGTAGCTATGTTAGGGTTTATATTTATTTTACAGGTAAATTGTTAATTATTTTAACTAGGTATAATAGCTATTAAATAGTTATGAACTATTCAATAGCTACCTAGTTAAAATAATTACCCAATTACCTGTAAAATAAATCCTAACCTAAGTTACAAATACACCTACACTATCAATAAATTAAATAAACTACAAATATCAATCTAAAAATACAATTAAATAAACTAAACTAAATTACAAAAAAAAACAAACACTAAATTACAAAAAATAAAAAAAAGATTACAAGATTTTTAAGCTAATTACACCTATTCTAAGCCCCCTAATAAAATAATAAAGCCCCCCAAAATAAAAAAAATTCCCTACCCTATTCTAAATTAAAAAAAAGTTCAAAGCTCTTTTACCTTACCAGCCCTTAAAAGGGCCTTTTGTGGGGGCATGCCCCAAAGAAAACTGCTCTTTTGCCTGAAAAAAAAAACACAATACCACCCCCCAACCCCCTTTTAAGGGCTGGCAAAAGAGCTGAATTCTTTGGGGCATGCCCCGCAAAAAGCCCTTTTAAGGGCTGGCAAAAGAGCTGTTACTTTGGGGCAATGCCACGCAAAAAGCCCTTTTCAGGGCTATTTGTAGGGTTAGACTTAGGTTTAGTGGTAGGGATAGTTTAGTATTTTAGGGGTTAAATAATTTAATATAGCTGGCGGCGGTATAGGGGGATTAGATTATGGGGTTAATAATTTTTATATAGGTGGCGGCGGTGTAAGGGGTCAGATTAGGGGATAGATAAGGTAGATGGCGGCGGTGTAAGGGGTTCACATTAGGGGTTAGATCAGTTAGATGGTGGCGGTTTTAGGGGTTCACATTAGGGGATAGATCAGTTAGATGGTGGCGGTTTTAGGGGTTCACAGTAGGGGATAGATCAGTTAGATGGGGGCGGTTTTAGGGGCTCACAGTAGGGGGTTAGTTTATGTAGATGGCGGTGGTTTAGGGGTTAAATACTTTATTAGGGATTGCGGCGGGGGATCGCGGTTGACAGGGAGATAGACATTGCGCATGCGTTAGGTGTTAGGTTTATTTAGCAGCCAGTTTAGTGAGTTACGGGGCTCCAATAGTCAGCGTAAGGCTTCTTACGGCTGCTTTTTGTGGTGAGGTGAAAATGGAGTAAGATTTCTCCATTTTCGCCACGTAAGTCCTTACGCTGTATATTGGATACCAAACTGCGCGGGTTTGGTATACCTGCCTATGGCCCAAAAAACTACGGGCGACGGCAGAAATATACGCGCAAAACTTCTAGGTTACGCCGTATATAGGATACCAAACCCGCGCAAATATTGGCGTCGCCGACTTTTGCGGGCGACGATTTTTATCGGATCGACCCCCCGGTTTTTTTATTTTGGGGGGTTGGTTGGGTGGTTTGTTTTACTGTTAGGGGGAATTTGTGTTTTTTTTTTACAGGTAAAGGAGCTGATATATTTAGGGCAATGCCCTACAAAAGGCCCTTTTAAGGGCCATTGGTAGCTTATTGTAGCTTAGTTTTTTTTATTTTGGGTGAGCTTTTTTATTTTGATAGGGCTATTAGATTAGGTGTAATTCTTTTTTATTTTTGATAATTTCGTTTTTTATTTTTTGTAATTTAGTATTTTTTTAGTAGTGTTAGGATTTCTTTAATGTGAAGTTTAGTTTATTTAATCGGTAGTTAATTTAATTTTAGTTTAATAGTTATATTAGTTTAATTGTTAGTTTAAACTTAGTTTTTTTAATTTGACAGGTAAGTTTTAATTTAATTTAAGATAGGGAAATTGTAATTTTAATATAAAGTTACTGTGGAGTTAGGTTTAGGGGTTACTAGTTTAAATAAGTTTATTGCGTTGTGGGGGCTTTCGGTTTAGGGGTTAATAGTTTTATTTAGTATATTTCATTGTGGGGGGTTTTCAGTTTAGGGGTTAATTGGTTTATTATAGTGGCATTAGGGCTTTATAACTTGTGATGTGGGCAGATGGCAGATTATGGGTTAATAATATTTAAATAGTGTTTGCGATGCGGGAGGATGGTGGTTTAGGGGTTAATAACTTTAGTATAGTGGTGACGATGTTGGGGAGCAGCAAAATAGGGGTTAATATTTTTTTTTACTTGCGGCGTTGTCAGGAGCGGCAGATTAGGGGTTAATAAATTTATTATAGTGTTTGCGATGCGGGAGGGCCTCAGTTTAGGGGTTAATAGGTAGTTTATGGGTGTTAGTGTACTTTGTAGCAGTTTAGTTATGAGTTTTATGTTTCAGCTTTGTAGCGTAACACTCATTACTACTGACTTTAGATGGCATTACGGATCTTGTAGTTTTAGGCTGTAACGCTCACTTTTTATCATCACCGCAGGGGGTTAGTGTTAGGTTTTCTTAAGGGTTTATTGGGTGGGTTTTATTTTTAGGTTAGGGACTTTGGGCATGCAAAAGAGTTAACTGCCCTTTTAAAGGCAATGCCCATCCAAATGCCCTTTTCAACGCAATGGGGAGCTTAGGTTTTTTTAGATAGTATTTTATTCGAGGGGTTGGTTGTGTGGGTGGTGGGTTTTACTGTTGGGGGGGTTGTTTGTATTTTTTTTACAGGTAAAAGAGCTGATTACTTTAGGGCAATGCCCCGCAAAAGGCCCTTTTAAGTGCTATTGGTAGTTTAGTTTAAACTAGGGTTTTTTTATTTTAATAGGGCTATTAGATTAGGTGTAATTAGTTTAAATATATGTAATTTGTCTATTATTTTCTGTAATTTAGTGTTGTTTTTTTTTTTTTGTACTTTAGCTAATTTAATTTATTTAATTGTAGTGTAGTGTTAGGTGTTAGTGTAACTTAGGTTAGGTTTTATTTTACAGGTACTTTTGTATATATTTTAGCTGGGTAGTTATTAAATAGTTAATAACTATTTAATAACTATTCTACCTAGTTAAAATAAATACAAACTTGCCTGTAAAATAAAAATAAATCCTAAGATAGATACAATGTAACTATTAGTTATATTGTAGCTATCTTAGGGTTTATTTTATAGGTAAGTATTTAGTTTTAAATAGGAATTATTTAGTTAGATTAATTTAATTTATATTTGTGAGGGGGTGTTAGGGTTAGACTTAGCTTTAGGGGTTAATAACTTTAATATAGTGGCGGCAACGTTGGGGTGGCAGATTAGGGGTTAATAATTGTAGGTAGGTTGCGGCGACATTGGGGGCGGCAGATTAGGGGTTAATAAATATAATTTAGGTGTCGGCGATGTTGGGGGCAGCAGATTAGAGGTTCATAAATATAATGTAGGTGGCGGCGGTGTCCGGAGCGGCAGATTAGGGGTTAAAAATTTATTTTAGTGTTTGCGATGCGGGAGGGCCTCGGTTTAGGGGTTAATAGGTAGTTTATGGGTGTTAGTGTACTTTTTAGCACTTTAGTTATGAGTTTTATGTTACGGCGTTGTACCATAAAACTCATAACTACTGACTTTCAAATGCGATAGGAATCTTGACAGGAGAGGGTGTACCGCTCACTTTTTGGCCTCCCAGGACAGACTCGTAATACCAGCGCTATAAAAGTCCCATAGAAAAAAGACTTTATGAAGTTTACGTAAGTTGTTTTGCGGTAAGGCCAAAAATGTTTGCAGTGACCCTAAACCTGCAAGATTTGTAATACCAGCGGTAGTAAAAAAGCAGCATTAGCACCTGTTAACGCTGTTTTTTCAGCTACAGCAAAACTCGTAATCTAGGCCATAGACTTCATTTCAAAGCTTTAGAAATAATGTATTATAGGTTACTTATGTCAATCAATTTTGAGAGGGGCCTGGAACCTAACTCCCTCACTTCGTATTGACTTACATTCTAAATTGGGTTTCAATTTACAACGGTTTCTATTTACAACCATTCCTTCTGGAACCTAACCCCCGGCGTAAATTGATGGCTACCTGTATAATGATAGGGAGATTAGGCACAGTAACAATATGTGAGTCAGACAGTACATAATGAGAACATTTTAAGGGGCATTGATGGCAATTTGTATGTTAAAGTAGACGATACATATAATGCAAAACAATGTACAATGAATAACAGGTTATATTCACAGGCTGCAGGAGTAAGTAGCTGGAGGATGGATGCAGACAGGGGAGATCACGAGCAACCTGGAACCAGCAAGGACTTCTTGGGAAAGGAACAGCTGAGCAAAGAGGAGGGAGCGCACAAGAAAGGTAAGAAAAGGTTTTATACTGCAATGTCATCAGATAGCTCAGACACCAATTCTGATTCTGATTCAGAAGTGGGTGAAAAGGGTCCTAATAAGAAAAATTAAAAATAGTATGGAAAATTTCAGCTTAGTTGGGTCAAGGGGAAGTAAGAAAGTATCAGAGGATGAGGATTGTGAAGGGGAGGAGGAGTCTGATAACGAAGGCAGTGGTGCCAAGCTGGTTCCCTTATCAGCGCATTTAAAGGGAAAAATGTTTAAGAAAGCACAGAAAGGAAAGTTTTCTTTAGTATTACTAGGGACGCGTTAGCAATCAAACCCAGAGGTGAGGGAGCAAAGAGCAAGAGAAAAACTTCCTTTGCTGAATGGGTTAAATGTTTTACTATATATGCTGAGTGTTTTTTAGAGGCTCATTCGCAACAGACAAAAAAGATGATGAGGTATTTGCATTTGATTGCCGATTGTTACACGTCATATGGGGGGTTTTCATGGAAGGATTATGACAATGAATTCAGGAAAAGTAACATCGCTACAGGGAGTAAGGGCAGGAAGAATTTTAGGGTTAAGTGATCTCACCTACCAGCTTAACTACTGACAGAGCACTCTGTGAACATTTAACTGGAAATTTGTATTTGTATTACAAGAATAAACTGACAACAAATAAGTCTTTTAAACTTCACGCCGAAAAATCTCTGCTCCGATTGGCTCCCATACCCCATGTGACCGCAAATGCGGAAGTGATCCATATCGTAGAGCTACAAACGGCACACGAACAGATGAACCGGTTATCCTTAGCGCAATTTGTGCAGCCACCCACTGAAGAAAGCTATCAAGTGGTGAAGTATACTCAATTCTAAGGGCTGTTTATGACCACAAATGCGGAAGTGATCCACACCGTAGAGTTACAACGGCACACAAACAGACAGACCGGGTACCCTTAGCGCAATTCGTGCAGCCGCACACCGAAGCAAGCTACTAAGTGGTGAAGTATACTTGGGTCTAAGGGCTGTTTGTTGTCTTTAATTGAAAGTATTGTGTCCTTATATAATAAAACTGTCAATTTGTGAACTGAAGTTCTCTCCGTTATTACCATAATCCTCTTTTTTAAAGGGACACTTTGGAGTTATAATCTACTGGTAAAGCCACATCTTTAATTAAAGAATTACTTAAGACTTTCCTTTGTCCGACTACATACCTAGTTCCATATCCCCACGGACTCTGAACTTTATCACTTGTAATTTGAATTTTCTTATACCTGGCTTATAATAACCATCGTACCTTTGCCTCATTTTTAGTACTTATGCCATATATATTTTTAGAAATCCACCGTTTGTCTTATTTGAGGTTTTTAGCTTTTAAAAATTGTATTTGAATGTATTATATTGTAATTGTCATATTTTATAGATAAAATCATTGTCCTTGTGAGTGTGATAGCTTTTGTATCGCATTTCCTTTCCTCCGTATAGGTTAAAGTGATATACACATTGTCTAAGCTGGTAAAGTTAGCGGAAGGCCAGGGGCCCAGAAATCCCCAGTTGATTAGGACGGGCAGGCAAGAGGCAAGGGAGTGCAGGGCATTTAATGACAAACGATGTGATCAAGGCCTGTTCTGCAAATATAAACACATCTGTAAACATTATGGGGGTGGTCACCCAGGGGTAGAATGCAGGAAGAGAGAGGTGGGAAAGAATCATTCCTTTCGGAACGCAGGGAAGTTCATGGGAAATGGGGCAGGGAATATCCAAAACGCCACTGAAGATAAATAGAATAATAAAGGAATTAGGGGTATACACTTAAGTTAAAGATAGAGAAAAATTGCAAGAGGGGTTGAGATTTGGTGTCAAAATCCCCATTCAAGGGGAGGTAAAGTGGGCAAGAAAGGCAATAAATCTGAAGTCAGCATACAAACTACCGGAAGTTTTGAGGGAGAAATTGGGGAAGGAGGTAGCTTTGGGAAGGATGGCAGGCCTCTTTAATGATAAACCGTTAAAGAATTTGATCATATCACCTTTGGGTGGTAAATTCTGTATGGTTCAGCACTTATCTTACCCCAATGGGCAGGCAGTAAATGACGCTATCAGTAGGGAGGATGCTTCAGTATCCTATCAGTCATTTGACCAGGCAGTAAATTTGGTTAGCATGGCAGGCCGAGGTGCTGACTTAGCGCAAGTCAATATAGAATCTGCATTCAGATTACTACCTATAAACCCAGAAAGTTTTATTTTGATGGGTTGCAAGTTTCAGGGCAAGTTCTATATCGACAAATGTTTGCCTATGGGGTGTGCTATATCTTGTGCATATTTTCGAAATGTTCAGCACTTTTTGGCATTACAAGTATAATAGAGAAAACAAATAGTGCGCTACTGCCTTACAAAAAATTTCAACATACACAATGGTAAGAACAAAGGCACCTCCGTTTCACTCACTGCAGAGCCTGTATTCGTGGAGGTGTTTTAAAAATTACTATATCATGTATCGTGTAATTTTGATACAAAGTTACTTGGTTTAGAAGAGGGAGTTCATATGTTCCCGTAAATCCAGTGTGTTATTAATGCAGCTCCTCAATAAAAAAAGTCCCATCACAGACTCATCAGATCGTTACTACAAGAAAAAAATATAAAAAAACGCAACACGCATCTGAGTGTAGATGGTAAACACAGATTTATTAATAGCCCCTTCCCAGAGTGCTATCACAGTTTTGGTATCCTCTGTTTTGGTACAGTTAAGTTTGATACGTTGATATTGCCCTAGGGGAATGTTATCTTTCCATTTCCTAAGATGTCCACTATGAGCATTTAATAGACCATTCCTGTCTGTACTTTTTATGAAATTTGTGTTTACCATCTACACTCAGATGCGTGTTGCACTTTTTTAACTTTTGGCATTGGCTAGTAGAGAAGGTCAGGTGAGAGTAATATTGTGCATTACCTTGATGACTTTGTGGTAGTAGGTAGAAAGGGTACAGTAGAATGTGATAGAGTTCTTAGTGTACTGCTAAAAACATTTTTGGAGATGGGGTTCCAGTTGCAGATGACAAATCAGAGGGTCCCTGTTCTAAGTTATCCTTTCTAGGCATATAGTATGATTCAGGTGAATGATAAAAAGAAGGTATGACTTAGGGATATGCAGAAATTACTGGGGATGTTACATTTTGCATGCAGGGTGATTCTAGTGGTAAGAATCTTTAAATGAGGTTGGAAGTGAGTACCAGAGGGGTGGTAAAGCCTAGTCACATGATTTGACTGAACAGTCAATTAAAAGGGGATTTAAAAGTATGGGATAATTTCCTAAGCAGTTTTAATGGCATTAGGATTTGGGAGCAGAAGGTGATAGCTAATGAAATCCAGTTATATACAGATGCTGCAGGAAGCACAGGGTTTGGGACTTATTTGGATGGCAGATGGTGTGCGGGTGAGTGGCCGCAGGCTTGGCATGACAAAGGATGGGCTAGGAATTTGGTGTTACTTGAATTGCTCCCAATAGTGACAGCAGTAGAGCTATGGGTAAAGAACTGGCTAAAAAAGCATTTTATTCTGGTCTGATAATAGAGGAGTGGTAGATGTATTGAGTAACCTATCAACATCATCCCCATCAGGTCATAGCATTCATGCAGCATCTAGTTTTGAAATGTTTACAGCATAATATAAACTTTAGGGCTAGACACATACCAGGAGTTAAGAATGTTGTAGCTGATGCTTTGTCAAGGTTTAAATGGGAAGCCTTTAGGAAGTTAGCATCTAATGTGGCGCAGAAAAGTGAGGTTTGCCCCATTTATCTTTGGCAGATTGGGAGCAATAAGAGGTCATCAACAGTTTGGTCAATCAGTGGCACCGCGGACGTGGACAGCATATAATATGCATTGGAGGAATTGAAAAGAATTTGCAAGAGGTAAAAAGGGGAAAAAAGAGCGGATATTTTTGGACTATTTGGTTGAACTGGGCAAGCAGGTATCAAAAAAGGAAGCTTAGGCACAGTAATGGCAGGGATTTCCTTCTTTGCACAGCTGTTGTAGGAAATATATGTGCAAAAAGATTCTTAGTTAAAAAAGTGGTAAGAGGCTGATGAGCAGGGGAAGAAAAAGTTAGAGATAAGAGGGAACCTATCACAGCAGAGAGATTGGAAATCTTAGTAAATTTTTTAAGCAAGGTTTGTGCTGATGGCTTTGAGGCTACACTGTGTGCAGCAGCGTTTGTGCTGGCTTTTGCAGCAGCATTGAGGATAGGTGAATTGGTGGCACCCAGTAAAGGCTCAGATGAGTGGGCTTAAAATTAGAAGACATGAGAATTTCTGTGGACTCAGAATTAGTATTCATACGAAGGTCAATGACAGATAGGGAAGGAAAAGGGGCATGGATAGCTGCAAAAGCAACAGGAGGTAAAATATGTCCCATTTCACATGTAAGAGGCTATTTAAGTTTGGACCCGGCCAAGGGCGTATTGTTCTTAAGGCACAAGGACGGTAGTATTTTAACCAGGTTCCAATTCAAGAGGGTTTTTTCATTAGCAGTGGAGAAGCTGGGATAAAAAAGCAGTTAATTGACTCCTCATTCCTTTAGAATAGGAGCAGCTACAAGTGCGGCGTGTGTGGCATTGTCAGGGGCCCCGGTAGAGCAGATAAAAAAGATGGGGAGGTGGAAATCAAACGCATATAGAAAATAAATCAGGCCCATGAAATAAAAAAAATAGAAAAAAAATAATCTTCAGACAGTTGGGCTCCGTTTTTTCAGGTTGTGTTAAAAATATTTACGTGTTGTTTTGGTTTGTGCATTTCAGGTAGAGCCATAAGAGTATGGATAATCGGATACTCCTATGTGCATTGGGCAGCTTTACATGTGGCTGCAGCCAAGCAGGGAGCAAACTTAGGTTTTAGTTTTAAAGAAGTAGGGATTAGCTAGAGAGGGGTGAAATGAAACCAGTTATTGGAGACAGCACAGACCTCTAGGAAAAAATGGGGGCTACCTGATGTCTTATTTATACACCTGGGTGGGAACGACAAAGGTTCGGTTCCTTCGATCAAGTTGCAGCAGCAGGTTAGAGAAATATTTAGATGGTTCAAGTTAAAATGGGTGGGGACCAAACTAGTTTGGTCTAGCAGTATTTCTAGATTCTTTTGGAGAGGTAGTGTCACACAGAAAGGAGGATACAATTGTAGGAAGAATGTAAACCAGGCGGGTAGAAAAGTGATGGAAGTAGTAGGGGGGAAAGTGATAGACCACCCATTAATAACTGTCAGGAACCAGAATCTGTACATAAGCGATGGTAACAAGATTTTCATCGAAGACATCAAGAGGGTGATACAGAGTTATGTAGAGGTAAGAAAATGTCACACATATTGTTGAGGTGGTGGCAGTAAGAGAAATATTGAGTCCTGGCAAGTGGGTATGGCGATAATAGGGGGAGGTCTGTAGATTATAGGGACATTGAGTGGTGGTCTGTTGGTCAAACTCATTTGCCCTCCTAGTATGCAGATCTCTCGGCCTGCTATTTGCCAGTAATTTCACCCCTGAGTTGCGCGTGGTCACGCTCCTTGGTTACGTGGGCCGCATATTTCTATTCAATGCTGGTGCATTTAATTTTGATTTGGTTGATTTAGATTTATGATTTGGATTTGATTTATTATGATTGACAGTTTGAGGATCATTCATAATATTGCCATAAAGGCATAATTCGGGTAATTAATAAACAAGTGACCTTTTCAAATGCCAAAAATGTTGTGTCTGTCGTTATTTTCAATTAAGGAAAATAAGCAGGGAAAAGGGAAGGTATAATTTAATGGCAGTACAGGGAATGGAAAAACTAAAGTTTAAATTCCTTATTAAGAGATCGCATCAGAGAGCATATATATGCAATATTAAGAAGAGATTCAAGGGACACCTACTATCGAAACATTTCAAGAGATGCATAATGAAAACCCTTTAGGAATGACATTTTTGGGGCTAAAAAAGTATCAAGGGATTTTAGAGATGGGAATAAAGAGAGAGAACTACTCTATAATGAGGCAGAACTAATATTTCTATTCAACAGTTTATACCCAAATAGTCTTAATACTGAGTTGGATTTGAACCCCTTTTTAGATTAAACACATTTTAGATTAACCTTTTTGGACCTAATCATGAGGAAGTTCCATTCCATTCTATTCCTTATATGCACTATTTTTCTAACACCCACTATTTTTAATACCCATTAATTAAAAAAAAAAAAAAAAAAACTCTCTATTTCTAGTACACACTTTATAGGCTAATTTAATAAAAACTACAATATTGTTTAATATTTTTAGATATATTAATTAATTAATTTTAGCCATATATATATATACATATATTTGACAGAAAGATTAGGATGTTTAATGTTTATTGATGTAAACAGGTTATTTTACACTTATAAATTTGGTTATTTTAAATATATGAATGTAGTTGTTTTACATATTAATTTGGTTTTTATGCAAGCCTTCTTAGATAATGTACAGTGGATAAGCAAAAATACAATGGTATATAATTGGATTAACAGAATTTAAAATCTGGACAAAAAAGGTTTAACAGTGCTATATAAGGAGGTAGGACCATGTTAGAGGTATCTTGACAAAGGCAGCAGCCGAAACGCGTAGACGGTCTATATTAGTATTATCATGTTTAGAGTACATTTTATTGTGAACAATTTTACTAATAAATAGATGCAAGTCTTTGATAACCTCAAACAAGTCTAATTTATCAGTAGGCAAGAAGGAGAGACTCCTACTGATTACATTTTCAGAATGGTTAGATAAAGTTTTATTCAATAAGTTTATAATTTGAAGGTTTGTTTTTACCACCTTGGTTGTTTCGACCAGTCCTCCCTGTTTCTCTCGATGTATTTGTACCCCCATCTTGTTCTGTTCCTTAGGTTTCGATCTGACCTGCACTCACCTTCTTTTTTATTTTTTTATTTTAGCTTGCTTTGGCCCTTGTTTTTTGATAGAATAGCCTGTCTTTCACTTGCACTTGAGACTAAAAGTGTCCTACTTGATGGACCTTCTTCATTGTCCTCTGCAGCTGAGGATTCACATTCTGAGGATGGGACATAATCTCTATAAGCATTAGAAGGCAGATAGTTTCTTCTATGTCTGGGATTTTTATCGTCCCAGGTGAAGATTCTGCTTTTTTCAAAATCTTTAATATCTCTACTTAGTTTCTCACACTATGGGGTAGATCAAATGTCGAGTGGACATGATCCACTGTAGCAGATCATTTCCGCTCAACATTGATAAATGCCGACAGCATACGCTAGCAGGGGTATCAATCATCCCGATCGTATCCAATGGGGATGATTGCTGTCTGCCACCTCAGAGGTGGCGGATGAGTTAAGGAGCAGCAGTTTTATGACTGCTGCATTTTAACTTAAGCTTCAGGCAGACCTGAAACTTCATTGGTAGATTGCAGCATCCGCTGCTTGATAAATCTACCCCTTTGTCTTTATGATATCTTTCTCCTTGTCATCCAATTCTTTTCTTAAATTTTTATAAGCAAATTGGAAGCTCTCTAATGTCTCAAATTTGTTTAATTGGATTTCTTTATTTAGTTATTCTGCTATTTCTGTTTCATAATCTAATAATTTAGCCACTAGGACTTCAGAGAGCGATATCAAGGCCTGGTCCCATCTGTCTCTATATGAAATCTAAAGGTTGGGAAGAGTCTAACCCTGAAACCTCTTGGAATAATAAGTTTCTCTAGATATCTGTTGTAAGTGCTCTTAGTCCACACTGACCTTGTGTGTTTGCCAAGTAGTTCACCCAATGTTTTAAGAGCTGTTTCCCAGTCATCAATTTCTGCATTAGTATTCCCTTCAGTTGTAAGGTAGCAAATGTTTTATCGATATTGGCTTTACGACTTTTCTCTCTGCTAAGAAAGTCTTCTATCAGACTTAGATAGAGGTCATATTAACACCTAAGAGTGACTACTCAATAGTCTAAAAAGTTAACAATACAATAACCCCTCTCTATCACGTAAATACTGGCACTTGTTGCCTTTAAATTTAGGTGCTTTGAAAAATAGCACCATGGATCTCAATCACCTCTCACAGATTAGATTTATCTAAGGAAGAGAGGTTGGCCAGTGTCTATCTCACCCATAGAGACATTCTTTAAGAGTCCTTGAAAAATAGACAGTGTTTCAGGCTATGCACCTTTAATCATGCCTAACTGCAGATTAAATCTCTATGATTTTCTTCCTACAAATTTTGGTGACAGTTTTTATTTTATTTATTTTTTAATTTTGAAATATATCATTTTAATATAAAAAGTGTCCAGTAGGTGGTGTAGTTCTGAATATTGAGTGCATGAATTTGTGTTTCTCAATTGAAGTCCTCAGGAACCCTAACAGGCCAGATTTTCATGATACTTGAACTAGACCACAGGTGATATAGGGCTAGATTACGAGGTGAGCGCTATTTATTGCTCCTGCTCGTGCGTTAACTCTGCTAGATGGAGGCTAGATGGAGGCTTTTTGCATGCGTCATTGCATTACAAGTTAAAAGTAAAACGTTTTTGCACAAGCGATAATCTGACCCATGCAAAAATCTGCTCTAAATATAGTGATCGCTTTAATGTATTCCCCCATAGACTTCAATGGAATGCGAAAACTGAAGAAAAAAACCACTGTTACTTGCAAGCAAACCCAATCTCATTTTCTCAAGTGCGCTAACCCGACATGAAATATTAATATTTCACATTCCAATGTTCTTCACATTTATTCATAAGTATATATATATATATATATATATATATATATATATAAATATATATATATATATACACAGTATATACATACAGTATATAAATATATACAACAATTAGCATGCCACTCGTAATCTATCCCATAATCATTTCATCAGTAACCATGGTTACTAACTTGCTCTCACCCATCAGATGATTATTTGACCTTTACTCTAGTTCAGATATAATAAAAATCTGTTAGGTGATAGAGAACTGGAACTGAGAAACAATGCTCTATATGGCAATATAGCACTACAATATGGTGTAATGAAAAACACTAGGGGCACTAGGCAGCAGTTTGATCATAATATGTATTTAAACCATAGAGTTTCATTGGTGGTGTCATTCAGAGTTCCAAAATTATTATAGGGACATTCTACTGTACATTTCCCTTTGCTTTAGTGTGTCCCATTAATCAATTTTTACATCTCTGTTGTTTATAAATAGCTTTATTTTTTCATTAAAAATAGCTGATTTTGCATGTTGAAACCACCACCTATACTGAAAACATGTCAGCAAGCAGCATTCACAATCGGGGGTTGGAAGAGATAGATAATACCATTTTCCTTTTCAGGTGTTCTTTCTAAGTAATGGCCATTGTGTACAGACAGAGCAATAAGACAAGGAGGCCTTAAAGGACCAGTCAACACATTAGATTTGCATAACCAACAAATGCAAGATAACAAGACCATGCAATAGCACTTAGTCTGAACTTCAAATGAATGGTAGATTTATTTTCTGACAATTTTAAAAGTTATGTCTATTTCCACTCCCACTGTGCCATATGACAGTCATCAGCCAATCACAAATGCATACACGTACCATGTGACAGCCCTCAGCCAATCACAAATGCATATACGCTTATTCTGTAAATTCTTGCACATGCTCAGTAGGAGCTGGTGACTCAGTTTAAATATAAAAAGACTGCACATTTAGTTAATGGAAGTAAATTGGAAAGTTGTTTAAAATTGCATGCTCTATCTGAATAAAGAAAATTTAATTTTGACTTGAGTGTCCCTTTAATGTAAAGAAAGATAGATACGAATAGGAGGTCTGCTATTTCCTCAGGCACAGCCCATTTATAAACACAGCAAGTTAAACCTATACAAATCACCCTAGTTGAGCTTAAACTAATCCCATTAAAAATATGACCCATCTTGAAGAGTTCTACCAGTGTTAACAGTTTGCTTTGCCTGTAAATCTAGCGTTCTTTAAAGAAAATGATTATAGCTTATTTGTTATTTTCTCAGAGTGAAAACAAGAGTTACTAATCATTAATTACAGTAAAAAAAGTCTTCTTTTACTTTCTTAATCTTGTAGGTGTCAAGTAATAGCAATGACTACATAGAGCGCCTGATAAGACCTGCATTTGTAATGTAAAGGGACACATTATAAACACTATTCAGTGCACATCTCAGGCATTGCAACTAATGTGCCCTAAATGCCAATTATTGTTACAGCTGCCACTCACCTGAGCATGGCAAACAGCTTGCTGGCGGGTCTGTACATAGTTGTGTCTGGGTATTGGTGGCCAGGCTACTGGGTATTGTAACAGGAACAGTTGTGCCTAGAAGAGAACAAATTGTTGTTATGTATTTTTATTATTTTTATTAATCCTATACATAAGAATTCAAAGAGCAAAGGGAGACAAGGCTGTGACTAACAGTTAGATAGAACACAACCCAAAACAATAAATACAAACAGAAGGCCTCCTACTCTAATAGAGAGTAGATAGAACAGACCATAGATAGAATACACAACACAAAACACTAAAAGTAAACAGAAGGCGTCATACTCTAATAGAGAGTAGATAGAACAGACCGTAGATAGAATACACAACACAAAACAATAAATACAAACAGAAGGTCTTGTACTCTAATAGAGAGTAGATAGAACAGACCGTAGATAAAATACACAACACAAAACAATAAATACAAACAGAAGGCCTCGTACTCTAATAGAGAGTAGATAGAACAGACCGTAGATAAAATACACAACACAAAACAATAAATACAAACAGAAGGCCTCGTACTCTAATAGAGAGTAGATAGAACAGACCGTAGATAAAATACACAACACAAAACAATAAATACAAACAGAAGGCCTCGTACTCTAATAGAGAGTAGATAGAACAGACCGTAGATAAAATACACAACACAAAACAATAAATACAAACAGAAGGCCTCGTACTCTAATAGAGAGTAGATAGAACAGACCGTAGATAAAATACACAACACAAAACAATAAATACAAACAGAAGGCCTCGTACTCTAATAGAGAGTAGATAGAACAGACCGTAGGTAGAATCCACAACACAAAACAATAAAAACAAACAGAAGGCCTCATACTCTAATAGAAAGTAAATAGAACAGTCCGTAGATAGAATACACAACACAAAACAATAAATACAAAAAGAAGGCCTCGTACTCTAATAGAGATTAGATAGAACAGACCGTAGATAAAATACACAACACAAAACAATAAATGCAAACAGAAGGTCTCATACTCTAATAGAGAGTAGATAGAACAGACCGTATATAGAATACACAACACAAAACAATAAATACAAACAGAAGGCCTCGTACTCTAATTGAGAATAAATAGAACAGACCATAGATAGAATATGCAACACAAAGCAATAAAAACAAACAGAAGGCCTCATACTCTAAAGGAGAATAGATAGAACAGACCGTAGATAGAATACACAATACAAAACAATAAATACAAACAGAAGGCCTCGTACTCTAATAGAGAGTAGATAGAACAGACCGTTAGATAGAATACACAACACAAAACAATAAATGCAAACAGAAGGCCTCCTACTCTAATAGAGAGTAGATAAAACAGACCGTAGATAGAATACACAACACAAAACAATAAATGCAAACAGAAGACCTCCTACTCTAATAGAGAGTAGATAGAACAGACCGTAGATAGAATACATAACACAAAACAATAAATACAAACAGAAGGCCTCGTACTCTAATTGAGAATAAATAGAACAGACCATAGATAGAATATGCAACACAAAGCAATAAAAACAAACAGAAGGCCTCATACTCTAAAGGAGAATAGATAGAACAGACCGTAGATAGAATACACAACACAAAACAATAAATGCAAACAGAAGGCCTCCTACTCTAATAGAGAGTAGATAGAACATACCGTAGATAGAATACACAACACAAAACAATAAATGCAAACAGAAGGACTCCTACTCTAATAGAGAGTAGATAGAACAGACCATAGATAGAATACACAACACAAAACAATAAATGCAAACAGAAGGCCTCATACTCTAATAGAGAGTAGATAGAACAGACCGTAGATAGAATACACAACACAAAACAATAAATGCAAACAGAAGGACTCCTACTCTAATAGAGAGTAGATAGAACAGACTGTTGATAGAATACACAACCCAAAACAATAAATGCAAACAGAAGGCCTCCTACTCTAATAGAGAGTAGATAGAACAGACCATAGATAGAATACACAACACAAAACAATAAATACTGGGGCGGAGCCAACTGGGCAAGTGAGCGGCCGCATCTCTCAGAGGCTCCGTCTAATTACTAAACATATCTGTTATTTGCGGCCCTTATAGGAACATCTGAGCTCTAATTTGGGCAGATTCTGATCCTCTGAACCTAAGAGGAATATTTGAGACACACTTTGAGAAAATTTGAAGTGGAACGGACACAACTAATATAGAAAACTTTTTGGAATACACAGACAGAGGCACCGAGATTCCTACAGACTGGAGTCAACAAAGGTGAAAGCCATCTGGGGCTATTGGTGTCTTGCGGAGACCTTTTTGGGGTTGATAACCACCTACCTGCAACCGGCGGAGTGATCCACTTACAGACAGAAAGGACCGGCGCCCGTTTTACCTGTGGCGCACTTTACCCATGGCGCTAAAGCAACTTACAGGCACTTCCTGACAAGACACGGACAGTGTTAGCAGAACCCGGAGATCTTTCCCGGTATACCTTGAGAGCATATAAGGCTATAGGTGAATACTACCTTGGTGCCTGAGTGGGAATCTGAATACGCAAGTGGGCAGCTTTGACGTCAGCTAAAGCTACGGAACACATATCCGCACACAATCTAGACTACCGAGATCTGGGCAATAACACACTCTGGATGTGTGAGTATAACAGATGTTAAATGTTTGCTGGGGATTCAGGCACACTATTACTGTAAACGGTATCCAGACGCCACTATATGAGAACCGGGACCTACTAAATTTACAGAAGATCATGGACTCATAACTCATGGTCCTGAATTTCTACCCCGTGACACAAAACAAGCATGAACCCACAAGAGGGGATGACAGGGGAGGTCATACATACCCTAAATAGTGGGTCATCTAAATCTACTCCACTGATACTCGGCCCAATAACCCTAAGTGGAGAATCTCTAGCAATTTGGGGATCTCATTATATACTACATTTTCCTGTGTGAGCGAACATGTCACAGTCACAAAAAAGAAGGGCTCAGGCCGCTAACACTATCAAACGTACAGTGATGGATCACTTTAATGTACCACAAACTTCTTCCTCATACATCCCAGAAGAAGAAGGGTCAGCTCCATCAAGCCCGGAATGTCACTCTCTGGAAAGGGAGATCATTAAAGACATACAGAACGTGGACCAAACGTCTGTCACCCCAACATTTATTCAAAATTCCTTAAAGTCTCTGCTGGACTCACACCATGACTCCTTTGCTGAAAAATTAACTACTGCAATAGCAGAACTTAGGAAGGACCTGACTACTACCAATGAGAGGTTGGACACACTTGAAAGAAAACAAGAGGATGTAGTTGTGGACCAATCCAACCTTCTCAGCTACACACAAAATCTTGCAATTCAAAAGTCAGACCTTGAGGACAAGTTAACTGACTTAGAGAACAGGTCTCGCCGCAATAATTAAAAGATCAAAGGTATACCGGGAGAAGTTGCAGCAGCAGACCTTCCCAAATACTTGACAGAACTCTTTGCTTCAATGGCAACCCCACATACTATTTCAGAAAATCTGATAGAGCTCACAGAGTTCTTCGCTTTAGAGGACCTACAACACCGCAGCCTAGAGATGTTGTGGTACGTCTCCACTTTTATACATATGGAGAGTGCATACAGAAGGCCAGCACACAGAATGTACCTTTACCAGGTAAATTTGCAACCCTGAAGATCTTTCCAGATCTAGCCCCACAAACACTCCAACAGAGGAGAACCTTTGGTGACATAACCAGAGAGCTAAGACACCACAACATTCGATATAGATGTGGTTTTCCGACAAAACTGCTCATTACAAAAGGAGATCGCACCTATGTAGTGTCAGATGTGACACAGAGATCCAAATTACTACAGTCTTGGAACTTGAAAGACCCTGAATTGGCTAGGTCAGGACATCAGCAATCAAGTTCTACATCTACTTCACCTACCATTGAGAGCGAACTTTCTACGCCAGCTCATATGGCTTCTAAAAGTCCACTTCAGGTAGGAGCCCAGACTTTGGAGCCCAAACCCCAGAGAAGGAGACAAGATCTGGACTATACCTCATAGACTTATCCTGACTGGTAATCCTACTGCATCCCTAGGACTGTTAAAATCAAGGAGAAAACCCTATTGAGAGAATAGGGAAATGTATGCTCTTTCTACACATAAAGTATATATTTTTCCACTTCAAATTTAACTTTTACTAGTTATAGTTAAAAAAGACAGCCAAAATGGGGCTTCATGTTTATTTTAACTGCACTCTGTTAATTTCATACTATCTACTAATTGATATTTGTATTTGTTGTTGTAACATTTGGGACATATTGTGGGAAGAATGGGGAAGGGATTTATAGCATATTTAGTGTAAACAAAGTGGTTTATCTACCCTAATATAGGGCAATACAGGACACAGTTCCTAAATAGAGGCTCTTACATTTACCTAATACCGTTGTTTTTTCCCCTCCTCCTCATATGTGATAAACTACCTAAAATCAGCAACATTGAAGTACTTTATACAAGTCACAGCTACAGAGTTGTGTTTTTAACTATTTTTCTGGCACGCTAGATACAACTTCTATTTCTGCTGCCTTTTTTAACTATAACTAGTAAAAGGTCAATTTTAAGAGGAAAAATATATACTTTATGTGTAGAAAGAGCATACTTTTCCCTATTCTCTTAATAGGGTTTTTTCCTTGATTTAAATGATGTAATATGCTCTAAGCACACTCCCAGCCAGTTACCTCTTTCTATAAAATAGACAACAAGGTCAGCTGGGAGACTATAGAATTTTTGCCTTTCCCAGCAATTCTGGGATCACTTCCCTTTGTTTAGTTATATCCCTAGGACTGTTTTATTTTCAGGTTCTCCTTAAGCAAACACCGCTGAGGAATCCATGCTGATAAGTATTGCTGAATATTGCTATGTTTTTGTTAAACATTGGTTTGATTTATGTGATGTGACTATGTAACATGCATTTTCTCAACAGACATAGGCTGACAATCTTCCCTCACACTTACTCAGGTTTCTTGTCGCATGGGAACAAACAGGAAGAGAATGATTTAGGCATAGAGACCTATTTATCAAATGTCTGTCGGACCTGATCCGACAGTACGGATCAGGTCCACCAGACATCGCTGAATGCGGAGAGCAAAACCCTCTCTCCGTATTCAGCATTGTGAGCTGCTGGTGCAACGCCGCCCCCTGCAGACTCGCGGCCGCCAGCAGGGGGGTGTCAATCAACCGATCGTTCTTGATAGGGTTGAATTGTGGAGATCTCTGTCCGCCTCATCAAAGCAGGCTGACAGGGTAATGGAGCAGCGTTCTTTAGGCCGCTGCTTCATAACTGCTGTTTCTGGCGAGTCTGAAGACTCGCCAGAAACACGGGCCCTCAAGCTCCTTTCGGATCTTGATAAATGGGCCTCCTAATCTAAACCTAGATAGGCCTTTCTAGTATTACAATTATGAAAAACACGGAGGGTTGTGAAATACACCTATATTATAGACATAGGATGCTACATATACAGGGAGTGCAGAATTATTAGGCAAATGAGTATTTTGACCACATCATCCTCTTTATGCATGTTGTCTTACTCCAAGCTGTATAGGCTCGAAAGCCTACTACCAATTAAGCATATTAGGTGATGTGCATCTCTGTAATGAGAAGGGGTGTGGTCTAATGACATCAACACCCTATATCAGGTGTGCATAATTATTAGGCAACTTCCTTTCCTTTGGCAAAATGGGTCAAAAGAAGGACTTGACAGGCTCAGAAAAGTCAAAAATAGTGAGATATCTTGCAGAGGTATGCAGCACTCTTAAAATTGCAAAGCTTCTGAAGCGTGATCTTCGAACAATCAAGCGTTTCATTCAAAATAGTCAACAGGGTCGCAAGAAGCGTGTGGAAAAACCAAGGCGCAAAATAACTGCCCATGAACTGAGAAAAGTCAAGCGTGCAGCTGCCAAGATGCCACTTGCCACCAGTTTGGCCAACATCACTGGAGTGCCCAAAAGCACAAGGTGTGCAATACTCAGAGACATGGCCAAGGTAAGAAAGGCTGAAAGACGACCACCACTGAACCAGACACACAAGCTGAAACGTCAAGACTGGGCCAAGAAATATCTCAAGACTGATTTTTCTAAGGTTTTATGGACTGATGAAATGAGAGTGAGTCTTGATGGGCCAGATGGATGGGCCCGTGGCTGGATTGGTAAAGGGCAGAGAGCTCCAGTCCGACTCAGACGCCAGCAAGGTGGAGGTGGAGTACTGGTTTGGGCTGGTATCATCAAAGATGAACTTGTGGGGCCTTTTTGGGTTGAGGATGGAGTCAAGCTCAACTCCCAGTCCTACTGCCAGTTTCTGGAAGACACCTTCTTCAAGCAGTGGTACAGGAAGAAGTCTGCATCCTTCAAGAAAAACATGATTTTCATGCAGGATAATGCTCCATCACACGCGTCCAAGTACTCCACAGCGTGGCTGGCAAGAAAGGGTATAAAAGAAGAAAATCTAATGACATGGCCTCCTTGTTCACCTGATCTGAACCCCATTGAGAACCTGTGGTCCATCATCAAATGTGAGATTTACAAGGAGGGAAAACAGTACACCTCTCTGAACAGTGTCTGGGAGGCTGTGGTTGCTGCTGCACGCAATGTTGATGGTGAACAGATCAAAACACTGACAGAATCCATGGATGGCAGGCTTTTGAGTGTCCTTGCAAAGAAAGGTGGCTATATTGGTCACTGATTTGTTTTTGTTTTGTTTTTGAATGTCAGAAATGTATATTTGTGAATGTTGAGATGTTATATTGGTTTCACTGATAAAAATAAATAATTGAAATGGGTATATATTTGTTTTTTGTTAAGTTGCCTAATAATTATGCACAGTAATAGTCACCTGCACACACAGATATCCCCCTAAAATAGCTAAAACTAAAAACAAACTAAAAACTACTTCCAAAAATATTCAGCTTTGATATTAATGAGTTTTTTGGGTTCATTGAGAACATGGTTGTTGTTCAATAATAAAATTAATCCTCAAAAATACAACTTGCCTAATAATTCTGCACTCCCTGTATAGTTTTTTTTTTACTTTGTATTAATCAACAACAGGAATGTTTATACATTATCGCGGCATCAAAGGGAAAAATTAAAAAACATTTCTTGAATACACAAACATATATATCCATTACAGGTCAATATTTAAATCTTTAAATCTATCAAATCGTTCGACTTTTAACAAAATACTACACAAACCTGTTGTTGCATTTTCATCTATTATACAGAAACAAAAAACAAAACAAATATCTCTCCTATTATAGCCAGGCTATATATTCCTAACTCTCCTATTATGACGTGACTAACTAATAGATACTCTCTCCTATTATAGCCTTACTTTAACTAGGATCTCCTGCTATAATCGTTCTGGGTATTACAGCCCTAGACAGTTATGCACTTCTAGTGGCAGTCATATAGTAAACTCTCAAATCACAGATAATAATGCATTTCTAATAGATATCCTGCACACACCTATCATTGTGGCAATATCAGTTATAGCAAGAGAGGAAAAAAAAAAAGAGAAAAAAAAAAGAAGAAAATGTTCCCCTCCCCCCCTCTGGGACCCCTTCTGGCTCTCTAAGTTAAAGAATATTTTTCCATTCCACCGGATACCAATCCGTAGCCAGTACAGCTGAAATGAATTCTGTCAGTTGTCTCTAAGGGTAAAGGATTTGGAGCTGAAAGTTTGTCGGGAGAGAGAGGAGTACCTTATCCCATTTCTTTAAGAACTCATTGACTTTACTGTCTGGGTTATTTAGAACCTCACATTGCTCTACTGCTATCTGGAATCTAATTTCCTGTAAAAAGCTTGGAAGCTAGGACTATGCTTATCTTTCCATGATCTAAGGATGAGTTGTCTACCAATTAATATGGCTAGATTAATAAGTTATTTGTTCTGAATATCTCTCTCCTCACAGAGCAGAATAATATAATACTTATTAAGCATAATTTTACTACTTACAAATCTATTCAGCCAGAATCCAATTTGACACCATAATTTTTGGACTTTAGGACATTGCCAGAAACAATGCAAGAGATCCGCTTCCCCTGAATGACATCTAGAGCATAGACTTCTCTCGGTCAGATTCCATTTGGACTTCATATGAGGAGTAATATATGCTCTGTTTATCAATTTCATATGTGACTCTTTCCTAGTTACCGAGGTTGTATATTTATTAATTCTGATAAAAACATCTTTAAAGTCAACAAGTTGCAGGATCTCAAGATCTGGTACCCATTTGGAATATACTAGACTAATCTCCCGTTTCCCTTGATATGATACAAAGTTTTTATATAGGAGATGTAGAGTGGAGGCCAGTAGTGATGTCGCGAATAGTTCGCCGGCGAATAGTTCCCGGCGAACATAGCATGTTCGCGTTCGCCTCAGCGGGCAAACATTAGTGATGTTGCGAACCTAAAAATTTCGGTTCCCGAACGGCGGACTCGAACTTCCGCAACTGTTCGCGAACCGGCGAACCGGGCGAACCGCCATTGACTTCAACAGGCAGGCGAACTTTAAAACCCACAGGGACTCTTTCTGGCCACAATAGTGATGGAAAAGTTGTTCCAAGGGGACTAACACCTGGACTGTGGCATGCCGGAGGGGGATCCATGGCAAAACTCCCACGGAAAATTACATAGTTGATGCAGAGTCTGGTTTTAATCCATAAAGGGCATAAATCACCTAACATTCCTAAATTGTTTGGAATAACGTGCTTTAAAACATAATAGAGAGTAGATTGAACAGACCGTTAGATAGAATACACAACACAAAACAATAAATACAAACAGAAGGCGTCATACTCTAATAGAGAGTAGATAGAGCAGACCGTTAGATAGAATACACAACACAAAACAATAAATACAAACAGAAGGCGTCATACTCTAATAGAGAGTAGATAGAACAGACCGTAGAAAGAATACACAACACAAAACAATAAATGCAAATAGAAGGCCTTGTACTCGAATAGAGAGTAGATAGAACAGACCGTAGATAGAATACACAACACAAAACAATAAATGCAAATAGAAGGCCTTGTACTTTAATAGAGAGTAAATAGAACAGACCGTAGATAGAATACACAACACAAAACAATAAAAGCAAACAGAAGGCCTTGTACTCTAATAGAGAGTAGATTGAACAGACCGTTAGATAGAATACAAAACACAAAACAATAAGTACAAACAGAAGGCGTCATACTCTAATAGAGAGTAGATAGAGCAGACCGTAGATAGAATACACAACACAAAACAACAAATACAAACAGAAGGCGTCATACTCTAATAGAGAGTAGATAGAACAGACCGTAGAAAGAATACACAACACAAAACAATAAATGCAAATAGAAGGCCTTGTAGTCGAATAGAGAGTTGATAGAACAGACCGTAGATAGAATACACAACCCAAAACAATAAATGCAAATAGAAGGCCTTGTACTCTAATAGAGAGTAGATAGAACAGACCGTAGATAGAATACACAACCCAAAACAATAAATGCAAATAGAAGGCCTTGTACTCAATAAAGTACTGTACGCAATAAATAATAAGTACTGTACGTAATAAATAATAAGTATTGTATTGAATAAATAATAAGTATTGTAGGTAATAAATAATAAGTACTGTACGCAATAAATAATAAGTACTGTACGTAATAAATAATAAGTACTGTACGTAATAAATAATAAGTACTGTACGCGATAAATAATAAGTACTGTACGTAATAAATAATAAGTATTGTACTGAATAAATAATAAGTACTGTACGCAATAAATAATAAGTACTGTACGTAATAAATAATAAGTACTGTACGTAATAAATAATAAGTATTGTATTGAATAAATAATAAGTATTGTAGGTAATAAATAATAAGTACTGTACGCAATAAATAATAAGTACTGTAGGTAATAAATAATAAGTATTGTACTGAATAAATAATAAGTACTGTACGCAATAAATAATAAGTACTGTACGTAATAAATAATAAGTACTGTACGTAATAAATAATAAGTATTGTATTGAATAAATAATAAGTATTGTAGATAATAAATAATAAGTACTGTACGTAATAAATAATAAGTATTGTACTGAATAAATAATAAGTACTGTAGGTAATAAATAATAAGTACTGTACGTAATAAATAATAAGTATTGTATTGAATAAATAATAAGTATTGTAGGTAATAAATAATAAGTACTGTACGTAATAAATAATAAGTATTGTACTGAATAAATAATAAGTACTGTAGGTAATAAATAATAAGTATTGTACTGAATAAATAATAAGTACTGTACGCAATAAATAATAAGTACTGTACGTAATAAATAATAAGTATTGTACTGAATAAATAATAAGTACTGTAGGTAATAAATAATAAGTACTGTACGCAATAAATAATAAGTACTGTACGTAATAAATAATAAGTATTGTACTGAATAAATAATAAGTACTGTAGGTAATAAATAATAAGTATTGTACTGAATAAATAATAAGTACTGTACGCAATAAATAATAAGTACTGTACGTAATAAATAATAAGTATTGTACGTAATAAATAATAAGTACTGTACGTAATAAATAAAAAGTATTGTACGCAATAAATAATAAGTACTGTACGTAATAAATAATATGTATTGTACGTAATAAATAATAAGTACTGTACGTAATAAATAATAAGTATTGTACTGAATAAATAATAAGTACTGTACGCAATAAATAATATATGTGATTAAATATAGACAAAAAGCTGATTGAAGTATACAAATAAGTAGCTCTCACACTGAACCGATATTAAAAGGGCACTCCATAAGGAAGTAGAATTAGATCAGCTCTTTATAAGTGGCCTATATAACAGCTAGATTTAGAGTTTTGCGTTAGAAGGGGTGCGTTAGCTACGCGTGCTTTTTTTTCCCCGCACCTTTTAAATACCGCTGGTATTTAGAGTTCACAGAATGGCTGCGTTAGGCTCCAAAAAGGGAGCGTATAGCATATTTACCGCCACTGCAACTCTAAATACTGCTTACGGACGCGGCCAGCTTCAAAAACGTGCTCGTGCACGATTCCCCCATAGGAAACAATGGGGCAGTTTGAGCTGAAAAAAAACCTAACACCTGCAAAAAAGCAGTGTTCAGCTCCTAGCGCAGCCCCATTGTTTCCTATGGGGAAACACTTCCTAAGTCTGCACCTAACACCCTAACATGTACCCCGAGTCTAAACACCCCTAACCTTACACTTATTAACCCCTAATCTGAAGTCCCTGCTATCGCTGACACCTACATTATATTATTATTAACCCCTAATCTGCCGCCCCCAACGTCGCCGCCACCTACCTACAATTATTAATCCCTAATCTGCCGACCGGACATCACCGCTACTATAATAAAGTTATTAACCCCTAATCCGCCTCACTCCCGCCTCAAAAACCCTATAATAAATAGTATTAACCCCTAATCTGCCCTCCCTAACATCGCCGACACCTAACTTCAATTATTAACCCCTAATCTGCCGACCGGACCTCGCCGCTACGCTAATAAATAGATTAACTCCTAAAGCTAAGTCTAACCCTAACACTAACACCCCCCTAAGTTAATATAATTTTTATCTAACGAAATAAATTAACTCTTATTGAATAAATTATTCCTATTTAAAACTAAACACTTACCTGTCAAATAAACCCTAATATAGCTACAATATAACGAATAATTATATTGTAGCTATTTTAGGATTTATATTTATTTTACAGGCAACTTTGTATTTATTTTAACTAGGTACAATAGCTATTAAATAGTTAATAACTATTTAATAGCTACCTAGTTAAAATAATAAAAAAATTACCTGTAAAATAAATCCTAATCTAAGTTACAATTAAACCTAACACTACACTATCAATAAATTAATTAAATAAAATACCTACAAATAAATACAATTAAATAAACTAACTAAAGTACAAAAAATAAAAAAAGAACTAAATTACAAAAAATAAAAATATAATTTACAAACATTATAAAAATATTACAACAATTTTAATCTAATTACACCTACTCTAAGCCCCATAATAAAATAACAAAGCCCCCCAAAATAAAAAATGCCCTACCCTATTCTAAATTAAAAAAGTTCAAAGCTCTTTTACCTTACCAGCCCTTAAAAGGGCCTTTTGCGGGGCATGCCCCAAAGAAAACAGCTCTTTTGCCTGTAAAAAAAAACATACAATACCCCCCCAACATTACAACCCACCACCCACATACCCCTAATCTAACCCAAACCCCCCTTAAATAAACCTAACACTAAGCCCCTGAAGATCTCCCTACCTTGTCTTCACCACGCCGGGTATCACCGATCCGTCCAGAAGATGGTCCGAAGTCTTCATCCAAGCCCAAGCGGGGGCTGAAGATATCCATCATTGGTCTGAAGAGGTCCATCATCCGGCTGAAGTCTTCTATCAAGCGGTATCTTCAATCTTCTTTCTTCCGGATCCATCTTCATCCCGCCGACGCGGAACATCCATCCTGGCCGACGACTTACCGACGAATGACGGTTTCTTTAAGGGACGTCATCCAAGATGGCGTCCCTCGAATTCCAATTGGCTGATAGAATTAAGGTAGGAAAATTCTGATTGGCTGATTGAATCAGCCAATCAGATTCAAGTTCAATCCGATTGGCTGATCCAATCAGCCAATCAGATTGAGCTCACATTCTATTGGCTGTTCCGATCAGCCAATAGAATGCAAGCTCAATCTGATTGGCTGATTCAATCAGCCAATCAGAATTTTCCTACCTTAATTCTATCAGCCAATTGGAATTCGAGGGACGCCATCTTGGATGACGTCCCTTAAAGGAACCATCATTCGTCAGGAAGTCGTCGGCCAGGATGGATGTTCCGCATCAGCGGGATGAAGATGGATCCGGAAGAAAGAAGATTGAAGATGCCGCTTGATAGAAGACTTCAGCAGGATGATGGATATCTTCAGCCCCCGCTTGGGCTTGGATCAAGACTTCAGCCGGATGATGGACCTCTTCAGCCCGATGATGGATATCTTCAGCCCCCGCTTGGGCTTGGATGATGATTTCGGAGCCTCTTCTGGACGGATTGGTGATACCCGGCGTGGTGAAGACAAGGTAGGGAGATCTTCAGGGGCTTAGTGTTAGGTTTATTTAAGGGGGGTTTGGGTTAGATTAGGGGTATGTGGGTGGTGGGTTGTAATGTTGGGAGGGTATTGTATGTTTTTTTTTACAGGCAAAAGAGCTGTTTTCTTTGGGGCATGCCCCGCAAAAGGCCCTTTTAAGGGCTGGTAAGGTAAAAGAGCTTTTCAATTTTTATTTTAGAATAGGTTAGGGCATTTTTTTTATTTTGGGGGGCTTTGTTATTTTATTAGGGGGCTTAGAGTAGGTGTTATTAGATTAAAATTGTTGTAATATTTTTATAATGTTTGTAAATTATTTTTTTATTTTTTGTAACAGTTCTTTTTTTATTTTTTGTACTTTAGTTAGTTTATGTATTTGTATTTATTTGTAGGTATTTTATTTAATTAATTTATTGATAGTGTAGTGTTAGGTTTAATTGTAACTTAGGTTAGGATTTATTTTACAGGTAATTTTGTAATTATTTTAACTAGGTAGCTATTAAATAGTTATTAACTATTTAATAGCTATTGTACCTAGTTAAAATAAATACAAAGTTGCCTGTAAAATAAATATAAATCCTAAAATAGCTACAATATAATTATTTGTTATATTGTAGCTATATTAGGGTTTATTTTACAGGTAAGTATTTAGTTTTAAATAGGAATAATTTATTTAATAAGATTTAATTTATTTTGTTAGATAAAAATTATATTTAATTTAGGGGGGTGTTAGTGTTAGGGTTAGACTTAGCTTTAGGGGTTAATCCATTTATTAGAGTAGCGGCGAGGTCTGGTCGGCAGATTAGGGGTTAATAATTGAAGTTAGGTGTCGGCGATGTTAGGGAGGGCAGATTAGGGGTTATTAATATTTATTATAGGGTTTTTGAGGCGGGAGTGAGGCGGATTAGGGGTTAATAACTTTATTATACTAGCGGTGAGGTCTGGTCGGCAGATTAGGGGTTAATAATTGTAGGTAGGTGGCGGCGACGTTGGGGGGGCAGATTAGGGGTTTATAAATATAATATAGGGGTCGGCGATGTTATGGGCAGCAGATTAGGGGTACATAGGGATAACGTAGGTTGCGGCGGTGTGCGGTCGGCAGATTAGGGGTTAAAAAATTGTATTAGAGTGGTGGCGATGTGGGGGGACCTCGGTTTAGGGGTGCATAGGTAGTTTATTGGTGTTAGTGTACTTTAGAGCACAGTAGTTAAGAGCTTTATGAACCGGCGTTAGCCCAAAAAGCTCTTAACTCCTGGCTTTTCTCTGCGGCTGGAGTTTTGTCGTTAGATTTCTAACGCTCACTTCAGCCAAGACTCTAAATACCGGTGTTAGAAAGATCCCATTGAAAAGATAGGATACGCAAATGGCGTAGGGGGATCTGCGGTATGGAAAAGTCGCGGCTGGAAAGTGAGTGTTAGACCCTTACCTACACGACTCTAAATACCAGCGGTAGCCCAAAACCAGCATTAGGAGCCCCTAACGCTGGTTTTGACAAATAAAGCAAAACTCTAAATCTAGGCGTATGTGTTTAGAAAACCGCTCTTCCATCTGTAATTTCATTAGCAAATTATACAAGACATGGGCATCTAAAAGGGATTTCCTTGTTCTAAAAATAAAGAAACATAAAAGGATACAAAGCTCGACATTTTCCTTTTTATAATTCACAAAGAAGGTACAGTTTCAAATTCACTTCTAATATCACATTTGCTGTATTCTCCTGGTATCCTATGTTGTACACTAGGTAGGGAGGCTCAGGATCATGCACATGTCTGGAGCATTATATTGCAGTAGTTTTGGAAGAATGCTTTTAACAGTGTTTTACTTTTCCAAACACTGCTGGTATCCTTCAAAACATGCTACAAATATATCCTCTTCAACACAGAAAATCATGACAACACAGTCAATTTGACAAACGCAAGTGGATTGGACACTTTTTAAAATGTTATTTTCTATGCAAATCATGAAAGAAAAATGTTAGGTTTGATGTCTCTTTACTACACACTGGATGAATGGGCCTGTAAATGGAAGAAAAGGTTTAACGGTCAAAAAAATAATGTAATCACACTCCACATATGTTTCTAAAGAATGTGTGGAGTGTGATTACGTAATTTTGTGCGCACATCGTTAGGTAGCAAATTTCGACGCAGGAGGAAATTAGTCCTCACATTTCTTAAAATGGTCATGTACATGCGTGCATGTGCACTTAAACATGGTGGTAGCAAATTTTGACATGGTAATTTCTCATTCAGTTACACAAAGGTTCTGACTGCTTTTGCGCGCACACCACTTCTTAGTTATAAGTCCATATCTAAAAAAATGAAATAAATTGTCTCCACCTCTACAACAGTTTTTAATTTGCATATTATTTAATAAAGCCTACTCTTCTCTTCATTTTTTAAATCGTCATTTGTAAGGAATGACACAGGAGCTGATCAAGCAGACGAGACAAGGTAGCGTAGAGATAATGGATTTAATATGCTATAGGTCAGGGGTCGCCAACCTTTCGGACCTCAGAGACCACTAAACTCACAATTTTGAACCCTGTGGACCACTAACATAAATTTTTAGTATGTGTATATATGTGTTTATATATATATATATACATACTGTACATAATTAGTATAATTATAGCTAAATTTACATTATGTATATATTTACACATTTTTAAGAATTATTTTTTGGAATTAACTAACACCTAGATAGAACTACAAGTTTTGTGCGTTATTTTCACCCTCCATAGCACTGTGATTACAAGTTTTTAAAAAGCCGCCTTGTGCGTGCAATATGGTGGCAATGAGCTCCATACCACACAAAATCCAAATGTGCTTGTTCACGCTTTCCCCATAGACAATGGGGAGAGAGTTTTAGAAAAAAAACTAACACCTGCGATCCCGGATTGAAAAGCTCCGTAACGCAGCCCCATTGATGTCTATGAGGAAAAAAAAGTTATGTTTAAACCTAACACCCTGACATAAATTCCAAGTATAAACACCCCTAATCTACCACCCCCAACATTGTCGACAACAAAATAAAGTTATTAACCCCTAATCTGCCGCTCCCAACATCGCCGCCACTATTACTTTTTATTAACCCATATTTCGCCGCTCCCCGACATTGCCGCCACTATAATAAAGTTATTAACCCCTATTCCCCCCGCACCCCAACATCGCCCACACTATAATAAAGATATTAACCCTTATTCAGCCACTCCCCAACATCGCTGCCACTAAATGAAGGTATTAACCCCTAAACCTCTTGCCTCCCACATCACTCCCACTAAATAAACCTATTAACCCCTAAACCGACAGCCCCCACATCGAAAAAAATAACGACTAGATAACTAGTTTTGTAGGTAATGGTGTGCGGTGCTAATGAGCAGTTTATGCTCACCGCTCACTTACAGACAGTGCTGGTATTACAGGTTTTTACAAACCCGGCGTTAGCCGCAGAAAAGTGAGTGGAGAGCAAAATTTTGCTCCACATCTCACCTCAATACCAGCGCTGCTTATGTTAGCGGTGAGCTGGCTAAACGTGCTCATGCACGAATTTCCCATAGGAATCAATGGGGGAGAGCCGACTGAAAAAAAAACTAACACCTGCAAAAAAGTAGCGTTCAGCTCCTAACGCAGCCCCATTAAGTCCTATGGGGAAATACATTTATGTCTACACCTAACACCCTAACATGAACCCTGAGTATAAACACCCTTAATCACACCCGTAATCTTACAATTATTAACCCCTAATCTGCCACCCCGATATCGCCGCAACCTACATTATATTATTAACCCCTAATCTGCTGCTCCGGACACCGCCGCCACCTACATTATACTTATGAACCCCTAATCTGCTGCCCCCAACATCGCCAACACCTACATTTTATTTATTAACCCCTACTCTGCTGCCTCCAATGTCGGTCGCCACCTACCTACACTTATTTACCCCTAATCTGCCACCCACAACGTCGCTGCACTATATTAAAGTTATTAACCCCTAAACCTAAGTCTAACCCTAACCCCTCCTTACTTAAATATAATTTAAATAAATATAAATACAATTACTATAATTAACTAAATTATTCCTATTTAAAACTAAATACTTACCTGTAAAATAAACCCTAAGCTAGCTACAATATAACTAATAGTTACATCATATCTATCTTAGGGTTTATTTTTATTTTATAGGCCACTTTGTATTTATTTTAACTAGGTAGAATAGTTATTAAATAGTTATTAACTATTTAATAGCTACCTAGTTAAAATAAAGACAAATTTACCTGTAAAATAAAACCTAACCTAAGTTACAATTACACCTAACACTACACGATAATTAAATAAATTAAATAAACTAAATACAATGAAATACAATTAAATAAAATTATTTAAAGTACGAAACCCCCCCACTAAATTACAGAAAATAATAAAATAATTACACATTTTTTAAACTCATTACACCTAACCTAATCCCCCTAATAAAATAAAAAAGCCCCCCCAAAATAATAAAAAGCCCTACCCTATACTAAATTACAAATATCCCTTAAAAGGGCCTTTTGCGGGGCATTGCCCCAAAGTAATCAGCTCTTTTACCTGTAAAAAAAAGTACAATACCCCCCCAACATTAAAACCCACCACCCACACACCCAACCCTACTCTAAAACCCACCCAATCCCCCCCCTTAATAAAACCTAACACTAACCCCTTGAAGATCACCCTACCTTGAGAAGTCTTCACCCAACCGTTCCGAAGTCCTCAACGAAGCCGGGAGAAGTGGTCCTCCAGACGGGCAGAAGTCTTCATCCAGACTGCATCTTCTATCTTCATCCATCCGGCGCGGTGCAGCTCCATCTTCAAGACATCCAACGCGGAGCATCCTCTTCTTTCTTCATCTGACGACTGAATGAAGGTTCCTTTAAATGACGTCATCCAAGATGGCGTCCCTTCAATTCCGATTGGCTGATAGAATTCTATCAGCCAATCGGAATTAAGGTAGAAAAAATCCTATTGGCTGATTAGAACAGCCAATAGGATTGAAGTTCAATCCTATTGGATGATTGCATCAGCCAATAGGATTTTTTCTACCTTAATTCCGATTGACTGATAGAATTCTATCAGCCAATCGGAATTGAAGGGACGCCATCTTGGATGACGCCATTTAAAGGAAACTTCATTCAGTCGTTGGATGAAGAAAGAAGAGGATGCTCCATGTCGGATGTCGTGAAGATGGACCCGCTCCGCGCCGGATGGATGAAGATAGAAGATGTCGTCTGGATGAAGACTTCTGCCCATCTGGAGGACCTCTTCTTCCCGGCTTGGATGAAGACTTCTGCCCGTCTGGAGGACCACTTCGCCCGGCTTTGTTGAGGACTTCAGCCCGGTTGGGTGAAGACTTCTCAAGGTAGGGTGATCTTCAAGGGGTTAGTGTTAGGTTTTATTAAGGGGGGATTGGGTGGATTTTAGAGTAGGGTTGGGTGTGTGGGTGGTGGGTTTTAATGTTGGGGGGTATTGTACTTTTTTTTACTGGTCAAAGAGCTGACTACTTTGGGGCAATGCCCCGCAAAAGGCCCTTTTAAGGGCTATTTGTAATTTAGTATAGGGTAGGGCTTTTTATTATTTTGGGGGGCTTTTTTATTTTATTAGGGGGATTAGATTAGGTGTAATTAGTTTAAAAAAACTTGTAATTATTTTATTATTTTCTGTAATTTATTGTTTTTTTTTTTCCGTACTTTAGACACTTTTATTTAATTGTATTTAATTGTAGTTAATTTAGGGAATTAATTTAATTATAGTGTAGTGTTAGGTGTAATTGTAACTTAGGTTAGGTTTTATTTTACAGGTAAATTTGTCTTTATTTTAACTAGGTAGCTATTAAATATTTAATAACTATTTAATAACTATTCTACCTAGTTAAAATAAATACAAACTTGCCTGTAAAATAAAAATAAACCCTAAGCTAGATACAATGTAACTATTAGTTATATTGTAGCTAGCTTAGGGTTTATTTTATAGGTAAGTATTTAGTTTTAAATTGGAATAATTTAGTTAATTGTAGTTATTTTATTTAGATTTATTTAAATTATATTTAAGTTAGGGGGGTGTTAGGGTTAGACTTTGATTTAGGGTTTAACAACTTTAATATAGTGGCGGCGACGTTGTGGGCGACTGATTAGGGGTTAGTAAATGTAGGTAGGTGTCGGCGATGTTAGGGATGGCAGATTAGGGGTTTATAAAATGTAACTAGTGTTTGCGAGGTGGGAGTGCGGCGGTTTAGGAGTCAATATATTTATTATAGTGGCGACGATGTCCGGTTCGGCAGATAAGGGGTTAAAACTTTTATTTTAGTGTTTGCAATGTGTGGGGGCCTCGGTTTAGGTTTAATAGGTACTTTATGGGTGTTAGTGAACTTTTTAGAACTTTAGTTAAGAGTTTTATGCTACGGCATTACACCATAAAACTCTTAACTACTGACTTTAAAATGCGGTACCAGTCTTGACAGGAGAGGGTTTACCGCTCACTTTTTGGAAGACTCGTAATACCGGCACTATGCAAGTCCCATTGAAAAAATAGGATACGCAATTGACGTAAGTGGATTTGCTGTATTTTTGAGTCTGGCCGGAAAAGTGAGCGGTGAGCCTATCATTTCAAGACTCGTAATACCAGCGGGCATTAAAAAGCAGCGTTGGGGGGGCGGAGCCAACTACTGAAGCTACAAGACGCACTATTACAGAGCTCCTGAAATTTGTCTATTAAAACTTTGATTTTTGACGTCTGGGTAGCTTATATGCCTCTTGCCAACATTGCCCTTAGGATGGAGGAATTATCTATACACTTTCATTCCCTATTGGAGGCTCTGATCGATAAATTTGACAGTCACTCTTATAGCTTGAGGGCTACCATCATAGAGATGCGTAATAAAGATGGCGTCTCCTACCTTTATAACTGCGACTCTCACGCAGCAAGCCAGATGGAAGATTCACGGCCCACTCAACATCTTCCTAAGGGACCGCAGGATAAGCAGGTCAGAGGGGATTCAACTAGCACTTCCCACGAAGGTGCGGGTGGTGACACGATGCAGCCAGGCATAGTTGACCTGTCCCACATCTCTACCGCTTCTCCGGGAACTAAAAGAATTATGCAGACTGGCACTGGACAACATCCCCAGTTCCCTCACCCTCCTTACCTAAATATGAACGCCACTCTCACATTTAACACTCTTGAGGCTTTGGCTGCTTTGACATGGCCGCATGTGGAGGAGATCATAGCCTCATATAACCGGAGCGGCAACATCAGCCTTAACGCAGGAACCATTAACACTGCCAGACCTCATTCCTCCGCCATTACCATGGTTTCCAAGCAACATTCTGCAGCTCAGTCGGAGATACCTCAGATGCAGAGGAAGGGAAAAAGACAAGCAAGTAGCCTAAAAACCACGTCCCACTCTCTTACTAACAAAGCGGAGCATGATACTACCAGAAGCCCTTCCTTAATCCCGGAGGTTCTGCCAAGTGGGCCACTAGAAGCTGAAATCCACATAAGGTCATGTCCTAAGCTGCATTCCCTACCGGTACACATTAGAAACCTTATATACGTTACCGGACAGAGAAAGGATAATGTGAGAGCTGGAATTGGGTAAGCTCTATCATCAGACGGCCTTAGACAGTTTGGGTGAGCAGCCCGTGGTTAATCCATTGCTCCTTATAGGCGACTAGATACAGACCTGCCATAGGCAATTTTCAGACTCCCTAAGCTAATCGCACCTAAACTTGTCTACAGGGGACACGCAGACATTTAACTGCGCTCTGGTTTAGAGATTTGACCGGGACTTTTATTGGTTGTTTTCTTTCTCTTTTTTTTTTATGTATTCTCACACTGGTCATCTCCGGGAAGACTAAGAGATACTATCTCTACTGATATATGCTGAGAGCCCAGACACCTACCCTACTCTCTTGATAAGGGTCATACTGTTTATTAGTAACGCAGAGGCTGTTAAATTCCTTACGGTTATGGCCCTATTGCCAGTAACATACTAGTACATAAATCATTAACAGCAACTAGGTAACAAGTTCAAAACCTGTTCTATATTGTGTTCAATATTTATTGTTGTTTATATTGGTGTGTGTGAATTTTATCATTAGGCATACTATGCAACGGAGGTAACTGAGGTATTAGTAATTTTCACTCACGTCAGCTTGATGGTATAAGTTGGAACCCTAAGCTGGGAATATATAGGGCACAAACAGTACTTCTCCCCCCTCTCACCTATATGTTAATTTAGATTTTATAATGTAACCTAGCATTGTGGTGTACTGGTCTTCCATACTGCCTACACATCCACATAAGAAAGTGTGAACTACTTCCAGCACATTTTTATGCTTTAAGCACAAGATAATATTTTACAGTAGCTCTGTGGCCTTATAATGTTTTATAACTATGTGCACCTAGTACCTTCAGATTATATCTTAGCAGCCAAGGTCACTACAGAAAACCTTTGAACTTAAATAGTGTCTACGCTTTGTCTGTGACCGTGATAGGTATATAAGCCCCATCTAACACGCAACCCCCCCGTATCCCTCACCCTGGCCACATACTACTGCCTTTGACAGGGCAGGACAGATGCTCCCATTTATAATTTGCTTGTTACATATATATTAACTTTCATGTTTACCCAGTCACTATAAAGTTTGATACGCTACAGTGGAGACCTAGACCTAGATTTGGAGTTTGGCGTTAGCCGTGAAAACCAGCGTTAGAGGCTCCTAACGCTGGTTTTAGGCTACCGCCAGTATTTGGAGTCACTCAAAATAGGGTCTAACGCTCACTTTTCATCCGCGACTTTTCCATACCGCAGATCCCCTTACGTCAATTGCATATCCTATCTTTTCAATGGGATCTTTCTAACTCCGGTATTTAGAGTCGTTTCTGAAGTGAGTGTTAGACATCTAACGACAAAACTCCAGCCGCAGAAAAAAAGTCAGTAGTTAAGAGCTTTCTGGGCTAACGCCGGTTTATAAAGCTCTTAACTACTGTGCTCTAAAGTACACTAACACCCATAAACTACCTATGTACCCCTAAACCGAGGTCCCCCCACATCGCCGACACTCGAATAATTTTTTTTAACCCCTAATCTGCCGACCGCCACCTACGTTATCCTTATGTACCCCTAATCTGCTGCCCCTAACACCGCCAACCCCTATATTATATTTATTAACCCCTAATCTGCCCCCCACAACGTCGCAGCCAGCTACCTACAATAATTAACCCCTAATCTGCCGACCGCAAAGCGCCGCCACCTACGTTATCCTTATGTACCTCTAATCTGCTGCCCCTAACACCGCCGACCCCTATATTATATTTATTAACCCCTAATCTGCCCCCCACAACGTTGCAGCCAGCTACCTACAATAATTAACCCCTAATCTGCCGACCGCAAAGCGCCGCCACCTACGTTATCCTTATGTACCCCTAATCTGCTGCCCCTAACACCGCCGACCCCTATATTATATTTATTAACCCCTAATCTGCCCCCCACAACGTCGCAGCCAGCTACCTACAATAATTAACCCCTAATCTGCCGACCGCAAAGCGCCGCCACCTACGTTATCCTTATGTACCCCTAATCTGCTGCCCCTAACACCGCCGACCCCTATATTATATTTATTAACCCCTAATCTGCCCCCCACAACGTCGCAGCCAGCTACCTACAATAATTAACCCCTAATCTGCCGACCGCAAAGCACCGCCACCTACGTTATCCTTATGTACCCCTAATCTGCTGCCCCTAACACCGCCGACTCCTGTATTATATTTATTAACCCTTAATCTGCCCCCCACAACGTCGCCTCCACCTGCCTACACTTATTAACCCCTAATCTGCCGACCGGAGCTCACCGCTATTCTAATAAATGTATTAACCCCTAAAGCTAAGTCTAACACTAACACCCCCCTAAGTTAAATATAATTTACATCTAACGAAATTAATTAACTCTTATTAAATAAATTATTCCTATTTAAAGATAAATACTTACCTGTAAAATAAATCCTAATATAGCTACAATATAAATTATAATTATATTATAGCTATTTTAGGATTTATATTTATTTTACAGGTAACTTTGTATTTATTTTAACCAGGTACAATAGCTATTAAATAGTTAAGAACTATTTAATAGCTAAAATAGTTAAAATAATTACAAATTTACCTGTAAAATAAATCCTAACCTAAGTTACAATTAAACCTAACACTACACTATCAATAAATTAATTAAATAAACTACCTACAATTACCTACAATTAACCTAACACTACACTATCAATAAATTAATTAAATACAATTCCTACAAATAAATACAATTAAATAAACTAGCTAAAGTACAAAAAATAAAAAAGAACTAAGTTACAAAAAATAAAAAAATATTTACAAACATAAGAAAAATATTACAACAATTTTAAACTAATTACACCTACTCTAAGCCCCCTAATAAAATAACAAAGACCCCCAAAATAACAAAATGCCCTACTATTCCGATCAGCCAATAGAATGCGAGCTCAATCTGATTGGCTGATTGGATCAGCCAATCGGATTGAACTTGATTCTGATTGGCTGATTCCATCAGCCAATCAGAATATTCCTACCTTAATTCCGATTGGCTGATAGAATCCTATCAGCCAATCGGAATTCGAGGGACGCCATCTTGGATGACGTCCCTTAAAGGGACAGTATACACTCATTTTCATATAACTGCATGTAATAGACACTACTATAAAGAATAAGATGCACAGATACTGATATAAAAATCCAGTATAAAAATGTTTAAAAACTTACTTAGAAGCTGTCAGTTTGGCTCTGTTGAAAAGGTAGCTGGAAAGCCCACTGCAAGTGGGAAATAAGACACTCCCCCCTCCCCCTTCTTTTGCATATGAAAAGACCCTTTACACAAACAGGAACAAGGTGGAGAAGGTAGCTGACAGTATTCACATAAAACTTTGGGGCTTGGTTAGGAGTCTGAAAATCAGAGCAATGTTATTTAAAAATAAGCAAAACTATACATTTTTAAAAAAAAAAAAATGTATGGGCTATATAAATCGATCATCTACAAAACATTTATGCAAAGAAAAAATGAGTGTATAATGTCCCTTTAAAGGAGCCTTCATTCGTCGTTAGTCCGTCGGGCCAGCAGGATGTTCCGCGTTGGAGGTCTGCAAGATGGATCCGAAAGAAAGAAGATTGAAGATGCCGTTGATAGAAGACTTCATCCGGATCATGGACCTCTTCAGCTCCCGCTTGGATGAAGACTTCAGCCGGATCATGGACCTCTTCAGCTCCCGCTTGGTGAAGACTTCAGCTGGATCATGGACCTCTTCAGCCCCCCGCTTGGGCTTGGATCAGGACATCGGAGGAGCTCTTCAGGACGGATCGGTGAACCTGGCAGGGTGAAGATAAGGTAGGAAGATCTTCAGGGGCTTAGTGTTAGGTTTATTTAAGGGGGGTTTGGGTTAGATTAGGGGTATGTGGGTGGTGGGTTGTAATGTTGGGGGGGGGTATTGTATGTTTTTTTTTACAGGCAAAAGAGCTGAACTTCTTGGGGCATGCCCCGCAAAGGGCCCTGTTCAGGGCTGGTAAGGTAAAAGAGCTTTGAACTTTAGTAATTTAGAATAGGGTAGGGCATTTTTTATTTTGGGGGTCTTTGTTGTTTTATTAGGGGGTTTAGAGTAGGTGTAATTAGTTTAAAATTGTTGTAATATTTTTCTTATGTTTGTAAATATTTTTTTATTTTTGTAACTTAGTTCTTTTTTATTTTTTGTACTTTAGCTAGTTTATTTAATTGTATTTATTTGTAGGAATTGTGTTTAATTAATTTATTGATAGTGTAGTGTTAGGTTAATTGTAGGTAATTGTAGGTAGTTTATTTAATTAATTTATTGATAGTGTAGTGTTAGGCTTAATTGTAACTTAGGTTAGTATTTATTTTACAGGTAATTTTGTAATTATTTTAACTATTTTAGCTATTAAATAGTTCTATTTAATAGCTATTGTACCTGGTTAAAATAAATACAAAGTTACCTGTAAAATAAATATAAATCCTAAAATAGCTATAATATAATTATAATTTATATTGTAGCTATATTAGGATTTATTTTACAGGTAAGTATTTATCTTTAAATAGGAATAATTTATTTAATAAGAGTTAATTAATTTCGTTAGATTAAAATTATATTTAATTTAGGGGGGTGTTAGTGTTAGGGTTAGACTTAGCTTTAGGGGTTAATACATTTATTAGAATAGCGGTGAGCTCCAGTCGGCAGATTAGGGGTTAATAATTGAAGTTAGGTGTAGGCGATGTTAGGGAGGGCAGATTAGGGGTTAATACTATTTATTATATGGTTAGTGAGGCGGATTAGGGGTTAATAACTTTATTATAGTAGCGCTCAGGTCCGGTCGGCAGATTAGGGGTTAATAAGTGTAGGCAGGTGGAGGCGACGTTGTGGGGGGCAGATTAGGGGTTAATAAATATAATATAGGGGTCGGCGATGTTAGGGCAGCAGATTAGGGGTACATAGGGATAATGTAAGTAGCGGCGGTTTACGGAGCGGCAGATTAGGGGTTAATAATAATATGCAGGGGTCAGCGATAGCGGGGGCGGCAGATTAGGGGTTAATAAGTGTAAGGCTAGGGGTGTTTAGACTCGGGGTACATGTTAGAGTGTTAAGTGCAGACGTAGGAAGGGTTACCGCATAGCAAACAATGGGGCTGCGTTAGGAGCTGAACGCTGCTTTTTTGCAGGTGTTTGGTTTTTTTTCAGCTCAAACAGCTCCATTGTTTCCTATGGGGGAATCGTGCACGAGCACGTTTTTGAGGCTGGCCGCTTGCGTAAGCAACTCTGGTATCGAGAGTTGAAGCTGCGTTAAAAATGCTCTACGCTCCTTTTTTGGAGCCTAACGCAGCCATTCTGTGGACTCTCAATACCAGAGTTATTTTTATGGTGCGGCCAGAAAAAAGCCGGCGTTAGTTTTTCGGGTCGTTACCGACAAAACTCCAAATCTAGCCGTTAAGGTATTGTGAGTCAACTATAATATTTCACCTATTTTCCTTACACCAAAATCTATTTATTTACTTAGATATGCAGTTTTTAGGGATGCCTCAGGGTAAAGTTATTTACCATGTACCTTACATTCCGATATATTCAGTTATATAGGTATCTGTTTTGTTGCCTAAATGTTGTGTTATTTTTATTTTACATGTTATTTGCTATCATTATTTGAGACTGTATGACTGTCATCCCTAATTTATCTATGCTCTTGCCCACATTATTGGTACATATTATTTGCCCCGGTTGAGCCTCTCTCCTCCCTGCCTGCGGGTCATATCCCTCCTCTTTTTTCCCGCATTGCCTATAGGTGGCACTCCCCTAGGAAAGGGGCTCACCCAGAGGTCCCCTAGGCTCCAACCATTCTAACATCCCCCCTCCACATAATATAACATTGTAGAATGCAATTTCTGTTCATCTCATAGAAAGCAAATTTGCTTGCATTAAGTGTTGGATTAAGATTCAGCTGTGTTACAAACTGCTGTTTGTAACTGGCCCTTTAAATGGAAAATTGCCCTGCTTCCCTGGATTTTGGAGAAGCCTATTTGCCAGCCTCCTTCCACATGACTATGGCCCCTGGAAGATTGTGCCCCTGAAAACATATTAACTTTTATTGGGTGTGTATGGCCCTTTAAGAACCGTCTGGGGACATATTGTGACTTTGGTGAACAATGCCCCTTTAAGACTATGTCCCCAGACCTGTGAAATGACTTGTCCCTGGCTTTCTCCCACTTGGTTCAGTTTCATTGTGTGCCATTAAGTGCTATGTGACAGACCCTTCGGTCAGAACTACAGAGATAACTTTGTTCAGCTTCAAGAAGCATTCTAAATACAAGTTTGCTGGGATCAGCTCTAATTAAGTTTAGTGATAAACTTTCCCATTGTCTAATCAGACTTCTAGTAGTGATAAGGTGGACTGCATTGTTTTATTGTGTGTAAAATGTTATCTGCTGAAGTAATGTTGTGGCCTGTCAAAGGGAGTGTCTCTCTATCTAATATAAAATGTGTGATGGGGGATTTTATGCCTCCCCCTGAGAGTGTCCTGTTTGCATGTAACCTGAATAAAAAGCAGGCTGTGTGCTCCAGCACATCAGACCTATGTTGACCCTCTAACTTGAAGCTTTGACTCATGTTTGTAGGATACAGCCATAATCACTACAGGGATTGCTATGCTTTTCATACTCCCTTAGCTACAGGGATTGCTACAGAAGGAAGAGGTTCACCTACTGGAGCCTGGTCGTAGGTCCAGGGCGCAGAGCAGACGGCGAGATACCAGCCCAGCAGCGGTGGTTCATAGAGTCTGCATTACTTATGGTGGCTACGCAGTAATTATAGTGTCTACGGTGCTGCTGCTCCTTTGGTGAGCGCTAGGAGCATCCTTTTCTACGGTCCAACTTCCAGCCAGCCTGGAGGCAACCGTAACAAGCTGCTTCCTACTTAACTACCACCCCTCATTTTTTATAAACAACATGTCCTTCCTCTTAAGCCCAATATATTGTAATTATATAATATGACCTCTACTAACTAATCTGCTATCCTGCCTAGCTCCGCCCCCCACTCCCTTCCCCGCTCCACCTTGAGTGGTTCTTGCCCACTGCACACCTTTATCCCCCTCCCTGCTAATTTGGTCCAAAAGTGGCCAAACAACTGACTCTGAGTAGCTACATTAGATATAACGTTCATGATGACATTCGGTCCGCATGCGACCAACGCTGTAGCTACTCCCCTTTTAAGCTTAAAATATAAAACTGAAGTCCCAATTTAGATAGACCAAATCCTTTGCTAATGCCCTTGATACACTGGATTCATATGCCCCCTTTGTTTGCCTTTATTGCCTAGTCAACCTCTCTGCATTGACATATCTCCAGCCAATTATAGCTTCCTCACTTCATTAAGAATCTTCCTCAAATACCACTCTTTAAACTCATAATTGCTTACTAGGTTGGCATAATTCTTATTGTTGGCTTGGCAATATCTTTGTATTAGCACTGTATTGTTTTTTATTTGTCATTGCTTTTGGATGTCTCACTATTGTTATATTTGTTTATGACTTCAATAAAAAATTGTTTAAAAAAAAAAAAAAAGCAGCGTTAGGACCTCTCAACGCTGCTTTTTAAGGCTAACCCAAGACTCGTAATCTAGCCATAAATTAAACTATAAACCTCTAAACCTAACAACCCCCTAACTTTAAATTAAAATTACAAGATCCCTATCTTAAAATAAATAAAAAACTTACCTGGGAAATAATTTTTTTTTTTTAAAATAACTATCCATTAAATAAATTAAATTGCACATTAAAAAACCTAACACGGGGGCGGAGCGTGCGGGCGTGCTGAATGGCCGCACTTTGTTAGAGCTCCTGAAACGGTGGCGGTGGAGCTTCCTCACAGATGAGTACATACAGCCAGGAGAGATCTGATTTCTACCGTGGCATGAGGGTGAAGCACACGGGGACCTCCGGATTGATTTTCTGAGCCGTGATTACGGCAGAACAGCTGTTTGGGCTCCCGACCCGTAAAGGAGGCCGCATCTGAAGCCTGCTCATGCGTTCTGGTGACGAACGCTGGAAGAAGCCTTTCCTCAGAGAACTGCAGGATTATCATGGTGACAGGGTAAGCAGCGCCACGTTGGGATAATGGAGTGCAAAAACGAGTGATTAACAGCATAATGCCAAATACCAAAATGCTTTAAAGTTCTTGAAGGCCCAAAAAATGCCCCCAGCTTCTAACAAAGAGATAATTTAATGCACTCCAGGGGCAAGAGGTGTTGTATACACTAACTACCGTAAAGCCTATGTTTTGACTTAATGTCATAAAGAAAGATATACCTCAATCCCAGTGACATCTCAGAGATAGACTTGCAACATTATACACCAGGAAAGTTCAATTTTATTGTAAAAGAGCAAAAGCCTGTACCTGTTTTGTCAGCATGGCGGTACGCAGAAACACCAAGAACGATAAGACACTAAAGACCACTTTGGTTTCTGGAACAGTGAATACCTTCTTTAAAAGCTCAGATCACAAAAAGAAAAAAACCTGAGATATCTCAAGCTTGCAGTGAGGAGGATTTATCTGACAATCCGGATACAGTTCAATCAGCAGCATCCCCCCCTCACACTCAGCACCATAGTGAAGATGGCCCAGTCACACTTAAAGTTATGGAGGCCCTCATTAACCAGGTTAAATCCTGTATTAAAACAGAATGTGCTGCGCTAAAGAAAGATATAAACGATCTAGGGTGTAGAGTCGAATCCCTTGAGGATCATACTGAAGAGATCACTAGAGATGTTTCTGAGATGTCACGCACTATAGACAGGCAGCAGCAGCAGATTTCGGACCTAGAGAATAAAATAGACGATATTGAAAATAGAACAAGGAGAAATAATCTTCGGATTCGAGGAATCCCTGAATCTGTGAAAAATGAAGATATATCTGAACACCTACAAAATCTTCTCCAGTTTCTAGCCATCTCTAACCAGAGAGTGATTGATGTTATACCTATCGAGAGAGCACACAGGTCTCTTAGGCCTAAACCAAATGATAATCAGCCCCCAAGGGATATAATAGTGTGCTTTTTGAGCTACAGGGATAGAGAAAAGATATTTCAAATGGCAAGATCACAACCTACATTTTCCTTTCAATGCGCGAAAATTCAAATTTTTCAAGATTTATCGACCAGAACGCTGTTATTGAGAAAAGAATTTGCACTCTTCACTGCCCATCTGCGCTCCCTAAAAATCCCTTATAGGTGGGGATTCCCAGTATCACTACAAATAATCAAAAATGGCAAAAGATTTGAATGCACCTCTACAGAGGATATTAATGATTTCTGTCAACTATTGGATATACCGGCTCCTGAGGCTGCAGCCCCTGGACCCTCCAAAGCTTCAACTCCTTTGCCAAGGCCACAGCGGAGACTTTGGTCTGAAATCATTGGTAAACAACAGCGTAAGAAGATTTGCACAGCTATTGCAGCTCAGATGGACTCTGCTGTGGCTGTCACTACATGACCCGATACCCAAGAGTTTGTGAGTATATGGCCGTACACACACCCTACAGGGTGATACCTTGTTCTATCTCACTTTGACTTTTAACGAAACTGACTATGCATAATCTCGCACCACAGATCTTATTTCTGAGCGCGCTTTTGCTGTTTGAACTTATTGAGACTTTTGACTTGCAAAAATCAAGTTATTTCCCACAAAAGCTTACAAATGTTGGCTTATTCTCATGTCACAATGGTTTGATATACAATGCTCAATGTTCTATTGTTTTATTGTTTGTATGTCATGCATAAGGTTTGATGTTTCACTGTTCAAATTATGTTTGTTTTTTCTTATTATTGTCTTTGGTCTCGAACATGCACTTGATAATACCAGGTCTGTTGGGGCGGCTCCACCGGGCCGTACCTTCCCCCATTTCCCTCTCTTTCTCAGCTTCTCACTAGCTGTCTGTTCCCCCCTACCTCTTTTCCCTCGTACCCTCTGCCCCCGCTGGCAGAGGACTACAGATACCGTTCCACTTTCACCCTACACCAATCTTACTCTCCCCCCTCCCCCCCCCCATCCTTCCTTTCCCTGTTCCCCTTCCTTCTCCCCCCCTCTCCCTCTTCTTACTGTATCACTTCAGTGTATCCTAGGATACAGTTATTACAAATTGTTCTGTTCCTTTGTTTTAGAGTTATATATTTTGGTTTTATATATTTGTACTCTCTGACGCCAAAACCTCCATACACACGACACACGTGACCAGTACATCTTGGTTTCCCTTTCTTTATAAGTCCCCGACAACATACACATGTCAATATCAAAACAATCTAGTCAGTTCAAGCTAGCTACGCAAAATGTTAAAGGTTTTCTCTCACCACAAAAGCGCTCAATAGCCTTCCACGATTTCTATAAAAAAAGAGTGGACATTATCATGATACAAGAGACGCACTTTAAAAAATCGAATGAACCCATCCTTTCGAAGCTCCATTATGACCAGCATTTTTTGTGCTCAGGCCCGACTAGACATAATGGGGTTTGTATATCTTTTAGAAAGGGTACGTCTTTTGAACTACTTACCAAATATCTTGATAAAGAGGGTCGTTTTCTTGTTTTAGTGGGGCTATACTTTGGTAGACCCATAACTCTAGCTAACATTTATGCCCCGAACTGCCCTAAACCTCCCTTCTTCCATAGGGTGATAAACCAGATACTTGATATTTCAAAGGGACCCATCTTCTTAGGGGGCGACTTAAACTTCCCTATTAATCCCGCATTAGACACTTCCTCAGGTAGGTCATATATCAGGAACACTCAGATAAAAGCCAACTGGCGAGCAATATGCTCTATTCCCCTCTTTGACTCTTGGAGAACTACCCACCCATCCACTAAAGATTTCTCCTTTTTTTCAAACCCACAACACACTTACACACGTATCGATTATATCTTCTGTGAACAAAGTATGCTTCCCTCCCTTGTTGACTCTAGACTATACCATACTACATGGTCTGACCATAGCATGGTCTGTTCCACCTTTATCTGGACCTCTAAGCCAGGCTTCCAACAACGTTGGAAACTAAATGATCAGATTTTTTTAGACCCCTTAATAGTCACCGATGTAGCAGAGAAAACCACAGATTATTTCTCTTTCAACAATCACCTAGACACATCTGCAATAACTAACTGGGAGGCATATAAGTGTTTCATAAGGGGGGTGATTATGGGTCACACGCATAGACAACGCAAACAGCGTGCTGCTCAATTTGCTTCTCTGACCTCAGAGTTTAATAACTGTGAAAAAGAGCTGAAAAGAAACCCCCAGTCACAATCATTACTAGCGAGATCACAACTAGCCAGGGAAGCTTTAAACCAATACTTAATACAAAATGCACATATGAGAGCTATCACATCCGAGTCCAAGTTTTTCATTGAAAACAATAAGGCCGGGCGCTTGCTGGCGAGATCCTTACGTAAAAAGCGATATAAAACACATATCACTAAGATTATAGACTCCTCGGGCGTTGCCCATTCTGATAACACTGAAATCGCTAATCAGTTTGCGCAGTACTACACCTCCCTGTATAACATTCCCTCCTTAAGTCCAGAAGATAAACAGCAGCGAATAAATTCGTATCTTGATCAGACCCAGCTCCCTAGGCTTTCTGATACCGATATAGAAAATCTAGACAAACAGTTTACTTTACAGGAGTTATTACTAGCCATTAAAGACTTGCCACAAGGAAAAGCACCCGGCCCAGACGGATTCACACCTAAATTTTATCACCTCTTCAAACCCCTTCTTAGCCCCCATCTGCTAGAGATGTACACCTCTATCGACCAGATTAATCAACTTCCGACAACATTACTAGAAGCCACAATCTCAGTGATACCCAAACCGGGCAAGCCACCAGAGAAAGTAACTAATTACCGCCCCATATCGTTAATAAATATCGATATCAAACTATATGCCAAATTGTTAGCCACGAGAATTAGCAAATTCCTTCCCTTTCTGGTGCACCCCGACCAGGTCGGTTTCATCCCTGGAAGGGAAGCTAAGGAGAATACCATTAGAGTCCTGCATACCCTCTCAAGCACTTCTGCCTCCAAGACACCCTTGATACTTCTCTCTATAGATGCCGAGAAGGCCTTTGACAGGGTGGACTGGGATTTTCTGTGGTCCATCCTGTCAAAGTTTGGGTTTTCATGCACAATGATATCACGTATACAAGCCCTCTATAGTAACCCAACAGCTTTTGTCATGATCAACGGCACACTCTCCCAGGAAATCCCCATAAATAACGGCACACGGCAGGGGTGCCCTCTCTCGCCCCTACTATTTGCCTTGGCTGTAGAGGCGTTTGCCTCTAGAATACGGTGTAATCATAATATACAGGGCGTCCCCTTTGGTGATCTATTGCAGAAATGTCTCCTATACGCAGATGATGTTATATTTACCCTGCGCTCACCCCTCACCTCAGTCCTGGCCCTACTGGGAGAACTGGAGGAGCATGGATCGGTTTCTAATTTCTCAGTCAATATGAACAAGTCAATGATCCTATCACTGTATCTCAATGATGAAGAAACACACTTTATCACTACATACACTTCTTTACAGATAGCCAAGAAAATAAGGTATCTAGGCATCGACATATCAGCAACACAAACAGAACTATTCTCCCTTAATTATACCCCTTTGCAAGACGAAACCAATAAATTGTTGGAATCCTGGCACAAACAGGGTCGGCTTTCTTGGATGGGACGTATAAATGCAATAAAAATGAGTATTATCCCTAAATTTTTATACCTTTTTCAAGTACTCCCAATAGACATCCCTACACAATTTCTTACACGACAGCAAAAAAAATTTGACCAGTTTATCTGGTCGCACAAAAGATCTAGAGTGGCCAGAGAAACACTATTCCTAGATAGAGAAGATGGTGGACTGGGAGCACCTAACTTGATAAACTATTATAGAGCGACACACCTAGCACGCATTGTAGCCTGGAAACATTCTCCTTCTGAAAAACCCTGGGTGCAAATGGAAACCTACCTGGCAGGTGGAATTAACCTGGGTGATCAATGTTGGACTCCACCAAAGTTGAGACCCTTAGAGATTTGGAATGACTATTTCATAGCAACCACTATTCGCACATGGGATAAACTACTGGCTAGAGATAGCCTGATATCTACGCAGATATCCCCCCTCACCCCTCTATTAAATAACTCCCTTTTCTTAAAATCCCAGACTATCCAAACACCTTTGATTGCAGGTTCCCCTTCTAATATACCAGCACATATTCTCCTTCATGGCGGGTTGATACGTACACAAGCAGAGATAGGTCAATTGCTAGGCCCACCGTTCCATATGTGGTTCCCCTATTTCCAAGTCAGACATGCCATATTCAATAGCCCACACAAAACAACCCTTACCAGACCTCTAACCCCCTTTGAGTCACTGTGTACGTCCCCTTCTATTAAAAGCTCCCATATCTCAATAGTTTACAAATTACTTAGGGGATCTTTTCCCTCTAAAAAACCTGCATTTATTGGTAAATGGGAAAGAGAGCTTGGCATAAACCTACCTGATACTCATTGGAGTCGTATTTTCAGGGAAAATAAAAAGGCTTCCCTTTCACTAACTTTAATAGAAATGAACTACAAGCTAATGTCAAGATGGTATTTAACACCTCGCCGTCTTCACAGCATTTACCCTAACTCATCCCCCTATTGCTGGAGGCATTGCGGCGAGATTGGCACTCTTTCCCATACCTGGTGGTCCTGTCCACTCTTACAGACATACTCGAAGGCTGTTGGCGATAAACTCACGAAAACTATAGGAAACACTATCAAACTTACAATTACTATGGTCCTTTTGGGTGACATACCAAAAACCCCATGTCTATATAGGAAGAAGCTTTTGCAGATTATGCTTAACTGTGCTAGATGTCTGATACCCAGGTTTTGGAAAAAAGATATAGTTCCATCATATGAGATGTGGATGAGAGAAGTTAATCATATTCTAGAATTGGAGAAAATCCATTACACTTATGTTGGTAAAAAGGACTTCATTGCAGATGTGATATTTCTTTGGGAACAAGATCTATGCTAATTACACTAAGCTGAGCCGTACTAAGGTGCTGGTTGTGTTAATTGATTATGCCAGAATGTACTGTGATCATATGCTCCTGTTTTCTATTTGTACTAATGTTCTTATTTATGTTAGTTGTTGAGTTATACTTGTAAAAGAAATTTCCTTTTGCTGACTGATTATGTAACTGTAATATTTGCGATTTCAATAAAAAGATTTATCGTAAAAAAAAAAAAAAACCTAACACTACTAAAAAAAAAAAATCTACAATTACAAAAAATAAAAAATACTAAATTACAAAAAATAAAAAAAATTAAATTTAAAAAAATAACAAGCACTAAATTACGAAAAATAGAATTTATTTTTTTTAGCCAAAATAAAAACAATTACACCTAATCTAATAGCCCTATAAAAATAAAAAAGCCCCCCCCCCAAAATAAAAAAACCCTAGCCTACAATAAACTACCAATAGCCCTTAAAAGGGCCTTTTGTAGGGCATTGCCCTAAAGAAATCAGCTCTTTTACCTAAAAATATATACAAAGACCCCACCAACAGTAAAACTCACCACTCAACCAACACCCCAAAATAAAAAACCTAGCTCTAAAAAAAAACTAAGCTACCCATTGCCCTGTAAAGCCAATATAATTTCAGTAGCTCTCATTCTATTGGCTGATTTGAACAGCCAATAGGACTTCAGTAGCTCTCATCCTATTGACTGATTTGAATTTCAAAAATCAAATCAGCCAATAGGAATGCAAGGGACGCTATTTTGAAAGGCTCCCTTGCTTGAATATTCAGAATAGGCTGTAACGCAAGCTTTTTAGCCTCACCGCAAAACTTGTAATGGCAGCGCTATGGAAATCCCACGCAAAAACGTAATTTTTTGAGTGCGGGACTGACGTTGCGTCACAGGCTAAAATGCTTGTGGTATAGCTATACCGAAAAGACTCGTAATGGCTGCATTCTGGTTTTTATGCTGAAATGGCCATTTTTCAGCGTTAAAACCCAAATGCAAATCTTGTAATCTAGGTGTAACTGAATGACAGAACTGAGAGAATCCTTACAAATGACAGATGAAGGGTGAGCCAACATTTGAGCTGGAAACAGAGGCAGAAAGTGGGAAAAAAATAATTATGTTTAAAAGGACCACAGGACTTTCAAGTTAACTCCCCAGTTAGTAATTATTTAAAACTCCTTAAGATCATGGACAGACATTGGAGTCATAAATTAAGTTATATCAGAAAGCTTTCAAAATGGATGTGAGCTAACAACGACTGATGTTACTGGCAATTACTATAATACTGGTGGGATATGGCTGATCTGCTGAATGGCAGATACTGTGCGGGAAAATTATTAGAATGAAAAATAATTAATATTTAATAAAACAAAAGAAGATGGAGGGGAGGAAGACAAACAGTGATGTAATTCCATCTAAAGGAATTTGGAAAACTACTACAAAGAGACTGGTAAAGGGAAGAAAATAAATGAAATATAAGAGAGAAAGCAGAACCCTGTATGAATAAATTGAGGGAAGGGTTGTATGACCCCACTAGGAAGAGGACAAGGGGTGAATGAGAGGACAAGGGGCTGGGCTGAGAAAGAAGTTATAATCATAATACAGGAAATAACAGGCACACTTTTATCAGGAGCAATATGGTGGAAGCTGAATTTTAGCTTTGACTTACCAGAATGGAGGCCTTGTTGTCTGAGTTAATGGCTCTGGCCAAGGAGAAGGGAGCTGAGTGGATTAGAGAGAGGCTGGCAGCAGCGGCTTTGGGGGCCGACGCCAGCAAAGGTCCGGTGGCTGCAGAGGCAGCAAAGGTCCGGTGGCTGCAGAGGCAGCAAGGTGAAGGGGGAGAGGCCTGCAATGACAGGCGGGGGGAAGTACAGGTGAAGCAGGCACCGGAGGAGCAGTGGAGATCCTAGTTCCAGGGGACCAGCTTCCAGGAGCAGTGTGCGGCCTAAAAGGAGGTCTAGGCCTCCAGAGAGATTGAGCCCTGAGCTGGGCACCAGCAAGAGGGGGAAGGAGAGGGGTAGGCCCCAGTCGTGTGAGCAGAGTGTGGAGCAGCTGGGAGCAGGAGCTGCAGCTACGGCCAGGCCAAGGCCGGGTTTGAGGCCTCAGGAGGCGGAGACTGTTAGGAGCACGACCCGGCAGTTGCAGCCGGGGCCTCAGGTGCAGAGGAGGAGAGGAAGGTCGGCAGGAGGATGTCAGGAGGCGGAGCGGCTGGACCCGGGACCCGGTGAGACCGCCAGAGAGGGCCTGCGGCGAGGAGCAGCGGTGCCGGATGACGTCACAGCCCGGCGGTCGCAACCGGGCCCAGGGACTGGAAAAGGCAAGCAGAGGAGCGGCAGGATAGAGGCCAAGAGTTCAGTTAAGGTGGGCAGGGCTGGGGGACCGGCGGTACAGCAGATGGCTTGACCAGGGGGGTAGACGCCTATACCGGGTATGCGGGGGGCGGGGCTTTGGGGGCCGACGCCAGCAAAGGTCCGGTGGCTGCAGAGGCAGCAAGGTGAAGGGGGAGAGGCCTGCAATGACAGGCGGGGGGAAGTACAGGTGGCCTGGGTGTTGAAGGGGATTGGGGAGAGGCTCAGGTGTACATAAACCTGCCAGCCTGGGGGCGGACATTGCGGTAGCGTAGTGGGTGGGAGGGGGGGCAGGTTTGCCACCAGATTGAGATAAGGTTAGGAAGAAAAGAGGGGGTTAAGTATAGGCCTCAGTACGCTGTACACAGCAGGAGTTGGGATGTAACAAGGCAGCTAGAAATGTAGGGATGATACAGGACAGTGCTTTTGGCTGAGTAGGGGTGCTCTTTAGGGGGTGGAATCAGGGCAGAGGGGTTTGTGGATATGGCTTGCAGTAGTCTGGGGGGTAATCCATGGGGACCTTGTGGGCAGCTTAATAGGGGGGTAATGGGGGGGCCCTTACGCAGGGGAGAACAGGGAACAGCAGGGGGGGGGAGTGAGGTAAGGGAAGAGAGGGGAGGTATAGGGGGATGGGTGTTTAATAATGTAAAAAAAAACAACAAAAAAACCCTGAAGGTAGTAATAAGAATGTCAGATAGGTAGGACATATGGGTAGGGGGTAAGGGGGAAGAGTTTGGCAGGGTCAGAAGGGGGGATGCAGGTGGGGGGACGAGGCAGCGGGAGGGTGGGGGGGTTTGGAGAAAGGGGGGAGGGGTACAGGTAGTAGAGGGGAATTATTGATGGTTTATTTGTCTTGCAGAGGTCAGGGCCAGTATGGCCAGGGTGGAGGAGGCGGAAGAAGCCTGCAGGGAGGCGGAGAGTTTGGAGGATCTGGAGCTGTGGATGGAGCCACCACTGGACTTAGAGGCCAGTGGTGACTTTGATGAGGAAGAGGACCCACTGGAGGGGACATCAGCGGGAGCAGGAACGGCTGGCCAGGTAGGGGGCATATCTGCCCTGGCGCAGCTTTTGCAATTGTGGACCCCGCCACGGGGAGGTGAAAGGGGGGGAAGCAGGGAATGGAGCGGGAGGATGGAGAGGGGGGTGACATGATTGGTTCCTCTTCCTTGCAGGCAGCAAGATCCAGACGTGGGACAGGGAGGGATCACACACCCCCGAGGAGACGGGAGTCACCCAGAGGACGGAGGAGATCTAGGTCACCTCGGAGCAGGGGACCTGGAGGGACTGAGATGGGATCGCCAACCTGGGCCAGGGTGGACAGGTCCAGAGAAAGGAGCAGATACGGCAGGGGGAGGTCCCCTGCCAGGAGAGGTCTGGCAAGGCGCCTTATGGAGGCGGGCAGGGAGGAGGAGATCAGGAGACCTAGGGCCTGGTGCGGGAGTCAGAGAAGAAGGAAGGGGTGAAGGACTGGCTACAACGGCACGGGCGGCAGGTGAGTTGGCTGTGCAGCCAAACAGGGTGACTGACGGAGTGGCTGGGGAGAGAGATATGCTACTGGCGGGTTTGAAGGGACTAATCGCAACTTTAGAGAAAACAGCAGGGGTGGGGTCACCAGCGACGGCGTGGGTGCAGCTGGGAGGAGAGGTTCAGGCGGCGGGATTGCAGGCAGGAGGGAGTATGGCAGCTGCAGTGCCTGCAGCAGCCAGCGGGGGAGAGACGCTGAAGGTTCCGGAGGACGCCTTGAGGAGACCGTGCCTGTGTTCGGTGGGGCCATTGGGGATACACCTAACCAGTGAGCAATGCCGTTTTGGGGCATCATGCAAATACAAGCACAAATGTTCAGGGTGTGGGGGGATCTATTCGTTCGCTAAGTGCTTCAAGAAAGCGAGGCAGGGAGGAAAGCCCAGCAAGGTGGGTAGTATGGGCACGGACCCCAGTGAGGGTAAGAAGGATGGTTCCGTGGCTAAAGGAATACGCCAATAGGCGGGGGTGTTCGGTGGACGCCGAATTACTATTGACAGGGTTTAGTTCAGGTTTTATTATCCCATACAAAGAACAAGAGATGGGGAGGTTTGGGGGTAACTTAAAGTCGGCTCGGGAGTTTCCGCAGGTGGTGAGGGAAAAATTGTACAAAGAGGTTGCTTTGGGCAGGATGGCGGGGCCGTTTGATAGCCCACCATTGAGGGGTTTGCGGATTTCTCCGCTAGGGGTGGTACCGAAAAAAGGGGTCGGGCAGTTCCGGATGATCCATCACCTTTCGCACCCAAAAGGATTGTCAGTCAATGATGGGATTGATCCGGAATTGGTGTCGGTGAACTACGCGTCTTTTGACAGGGTGGTGGCCCTGGTAAGAAAGGCGGGGAAGGGGGCATTGCTGGCTAAGGCAGACGTGGAATCGGCCTTCAGGCTGTTGCCGGTGCACCCCAGATGTCATCACCTGCTGGGGTGTTATTTCGAGAGTTCCTTTTTTGTGGATCTGTGTCTCCCCATGGGCTGTTCCATCTCCTGCGCGTACTTTGAAAATTCAGTTCTTTTGTAGAATGGGTGGTCAGGCAAAAGGCGGGAATCACTTCAGTGGTCCACTACCTGGACGATTTTCTGTTCGTAGGGGCGGCAGGTTCGGGGGATTGCGAGCACTTGGTGGAGGTTTTCGGGGAGGTGTCCCAAGAGTTCGGGATCCCGGTTGCAGCAGATAAGTCAGAAGCGCCGGTAACGTCACTAAGATTCCTGGGCATTCAGTTAGACTCGGTTCGGATGAAGTGCAGGCTCCCTGAGGACAAGCTGACAGACCTGAGGAGCCTGCTGGGGGAGGTGTTGGCTGCTCGAAAGGTGACGTTACGGCAGCTGCAGTCATTGCTGGGGAAGTTGAACTTCGCCTGCTGGTTCATCCCGATCGGCAGGGCGATCTGTCGGTGACTGTCCTTGGCAATGGCCGGGGTGTCAGAGCCAAGGCATCATATAAGGATGACGAGAGAGATGAAGGAGGACTTGGGGGTATGGCTTACCTTCTTGGATGAATTCAATGGCAAACTGATTATCCAGGAGGTAGGTTGGTTGGATGATGACCTGGGTTTGTTCACGGACGCGTCAGGGGCCCAGAGGTTTGGGGCGTACTTATGGGGCAGGTGGTGCGCGGACAAATGGCCGGATAGTTGGGCGGAGACCGGGCTTACTAGGAGCCTTACATTCTTGGAGTTCTTTCCGTTGGTGGTAGCGCTGCGGGTGTGGTCGCACATGTTGAGGGACAAAAGAGTTACTTTCCATTCGGACAATATGGGGGTGGTGATGGCTATTAACAAATTGACAGCGAATTTCCCCCCCGGTGGTAAGGTTGTTGAGAGCATTTGTGCTGGAATGTCTGCAAAATAACATATCTTTCAGAGCTGTCCATGTTCCGGGCAAGTTGAATGTTATTGCTGACGCTTTGTAACGTTTCCAGTGGGACCGGTTCCGTGCAGCAGTGCCGGAGGCAGACGAGGAGGGGGTGCCCTGCCCGAGGGATCTGTGGAGGTTGGGCACGGTGTGATAGACCTGGTTCGAGGATCTTTGGTGGAGGCCACATGGAGGGCATACGCCCGGGTGTGGAGACAGTGGCGGGGGTTGAACGAGGGACGGCATTTGTAGGAGACAGAGGGAAGCCAATTGCAGGTGTTGTTGACCTGGGTGAAGAGGTGGGGGGAAGAAAGGCTGTCGCCTTCAGAAATACCGAAAAGGTTGGCGGCTTTGGCATTTTGGTTCCAATTGGTGGGAATGGAGGACTTAACAAAGGTTTTTGTGGTGCGCATGGCGGTGAGGGGTCTGTGCAGGGGACAGAGGAGACAGGATGGCAGGAGACCAGTGACGTTTGCCATCCTGGAAAAGGTGGTGGGTTCTTTGAAGGGTTTGTGTTTTTCAGAGGGGGAGGAAGTTTTGTTTAGGGCAGCTTTTGTTCTAGCATTTTTTGGGGCATTCAGAGTGTCGGAGTTGGTGGGCCGGAACAGGAGGGATGCGGGGGGCCTCCAAGGGGGGGAGGTCAAAGTGAGAGATAGGAAAGGAGAGGATTGGTTTAAAAGGTCTAAGACGGACCAAGCGTGGAACGGTTGCTTGGTAAGCTTGAGGGAGATTGGGGGCGTGTGTTGCCCGGTGGCCGCAACCCGAGATTACCTCAGTCTTCGCCCAAAGAGGAATGGTCCATTGTTCCTCCATGCGGACGGTTCTGCGTTGTCGAGGTACCAATTTATTGCGGTGTTCAGGAAGGCCTTGGGGAGGCTCGGGATTGGGGGGATGGAGTTTGGGTCCCATTCCTTCAGAATAGGGGTGGCGACTGAGGCTGCGGGGCTAGGCTTGGACGTGAGGGTGATAAAAAGGATTGGGAGGTGGAGATCAGAGAGGTTTAGGGGTTATGTTAGAACGGGCCTGAGGGTTTAAGTGGAGGGTGCTGCAGCTGATACGGCTTTATTTGTTTTGACAGGTCCGGTGAGGTGCTGGGTGATCGGGCATTCATACATCCATTGGACTAGGAAGGCTGCCGCAGTGAAGGACAATGGTTTGCAGCTGGGACTTGACAGGGAGAAGGTGGAGATAAAGTGGCTGGGGGTCCAGGGTATGAAATGGGGTCAGCTGGTTTTGAAAGTGGTGGAGTTTGCAAGATTGTTTTCAACCCCGCAGATCTTGGTGATCCATGCAGGGGGGAATGACTTGGGGTTCATGTCCCAGAAGGATCTTGTGGAGGACATGAAAAGGGGGATAGACCGGCTATGCCAGCTTTTTCCGGGGGTAATTATAGTGTGGTCCGAGATAGAGAGCCGGGTGGTTTGGAGGTCAGCTTGGGATTTGTGGAGGTTGGAGGCTTCCAGACGGAAGATAAATAGAATGGTGAGCGGGTATGTGAGACGGTGTGGAGGGGTGAGTTTGAGGCATGTTGAATTTGAGGGTTAATCGGGGAGTTGCTTTTACCTGAAAGACGGGGTCCACCTCAATGAAGTGGGGTTACACCTCTTTAATTACACTTTAAAGGAGGGGATTGAGAAGGCCTTAGCTCTGGGTGGCGGTTCTCAACTCGGGGGAGAGAGGTGGCGGGGTGCTTGCCCTGTTTGGTAGAGGCTTATGCCTGTTATGAGGTGGATGGGACTTCCTGTTTCAGTAACAGGGGTTGGTTTAATGGTGATAGCCCCTCCCTTGGGTAGGGCGGGGCTTGCGAGTTAAACAAGTAAGGGCAAGCACTTTGGTTGTTGATAAGTTATTGTTATTTATGTTTATTTGCTATGTTAATAAAAGAGCTGCGGCCTTTCAATCCCAACAAATGAGTGTTGTGTGTTTTGTGGGTAAGGTGGAATGGCAACTTGACTATGTGGAGTCAAGCAGAACCCTGTATGAATAAATTGAGGAAAGGGTTGTATGACCCCACTAGGAAGAGGACAAGGGGTGAATGAGAGGACAAGGGGCTGGGCTGAGAAAGAAGTTATAATCATAATACAGGAAATAACAGGCACACTTTTATCAGGAGCAATATGGTGGAAGCTGAATTTCCCACCCTCCCTCCCTGGAAATGGGCTTAACAGGATGTCGCAGCATTGGCGGAGTGCTTGCCTTGTTTGGTAGAGGCTTACACCTGTTATGAGGTGGATGGGACTTCCTGTTTCAGTAACAGGGGTTGGTTTAATGGTGATAGCCCCTCCCTTGGGTAGGGCGGGGCTTGTGAGTTGAACAAGTAAGGGCAAGCACTTTGGTTGTTGATAAGTTATTGTTATTTATGTTTATTTGCTATGTTAATAAAAGAGCTGCGGCCTTTCAATCCCAACAAATGAGTGTTGTGTGTTTTGTGGGTAAGGTGGGATGGCAACTTGACTATGTGGGGTCAAGCAGAACCCTGTATGAATAAATTGAGGGAAGGATTGTATGACCCCACTAGGAAGAGGACAAGGGGTGAATAAAAGGACAAGGGGCTGGGCTGAGAAAGAAGTTATAATCATAAAACAGAAAATAACAGGCACACTTTTATCAGGAGCAATACGGTAGAAGTTGAATTTCCCACCCTCCCTCCCTGGAAATGGGCTTAACAGGATGTTGCAGCATTGGCGGAGTGCTTGCCCTGTTTGGTAGAGGCTTACACCTGTTATGAGGTGGATGGGACTTCCTGTTTCAGTAACAGGGGTTGGTTTAATGGTGATAGCCCCTCCCTTGGGTAGGGCGGGGCTTGCGAGTTGAACAAGTGGGGGCAAGCACTGTGGTTGTTGATAAGTTATTGTTATTTATGTTTATTTGCTATGTTAATAAAAGAGCTGCGGCCTTTCAATCCCAACAAATGAGTGTTGTGTGTTTTGTGGGTAAGGTGGGATGGCAACTTGACTATGTGGGGTCAAAAAATTTGTAAAGATGTTTTTTATATACTTTAATTCCATTATTTAAAGTCAAGACTATGCCAACTTCTGCTGGCTTCAGAATGGGAGCATCTTCCTCTTAGCAGCTCGCCGGGTTGGAGGAGTTAAAAATACAATCTAGCAATGCAAGTTGTGCTGTACTGCACAAAGTGAGTAGGGAGATTGTAATTTAACTCCTCCTCTGTCGGTTTTCAATGATGCCCAGCCAGGCACTGTAGGGAGTTGTGGCGCCACGGGGGTGACACCATCAGAGGAGATTAATACCTGCTTGATGGTGTCAAGGACTAGTGATGTCGCGAATAGTTCGCCGGCGAATAGTTCCCGGCGAACATAGCATGTTTGCGTTCGCCGCTGTGGGCGAACATATGCGATGTTCGATCCGCCCCCTATTCGTCATCATTGAGTAATACTTTAAGATTGGATATCAGAGCGCCAAACAACGTAGGCAGGGTCTATGGGCAGATAGTCAAATACCAAAGGTAACAATAGGTTGAAATAATATGATTTAATACATAAGATAAAAAAGTTGGTACATTTAAAATTATACAACAATTAGTCATGGATCCATGTTACACTTTAAAATATATATTGAAACACTTGGAACAATTTAAAAATGCTTGTAGAACAATTAATAACTACAAAAAAAATCTAACAAATAATGTCTATCGCATAAAACTTAAATTCTAATATGTGAATGCTAGGAGCGCTTATGCACACTCTATTTATAAAAACAATGGGTTACAATGCACAGGTGGATAGATTCCAGGTTGCTTGAAACCGGTGGGTGTGAAATGTAAGTGGCTCCGAATTGGGGTTTTGCCTATGTGTTTATCCAAAATTATGTAAATCCTAACAGGTGGACAAAAAATGTTACAGGAATGTCTAGAACCTGAATTCAAAATATAAGACCTGAGGTTGTGCCTATGTGTTTATCCAAAAAGGGTGTAAATCCTAACAAGTGAAAAAATGTGAGAAAAATATTGCAGGGGTGTGTGAACCTTATTTTAAAAATAAACAATGAATTCAAAATGAAACGATATACAAGTGAATTTTCGACAAATCAACTAATGCATACATAAAGCATAAATAGAACCAAATAAAAACAACAGCACAACTTTAACGTGTGTACAAATGTGTTTCTGCTTGCAAACTGTGATGTGATGTGAACAAATATCTATTATAAACACTGAATAGTGGCAAAACTTTGTGATTGGATTGAAATTGAACACAGGCTCTAAATTGATACCCTAAAATTCGAATCTAAAGGGCTCAGAGTTGCTGAGCTAGATATAAGGGACTTGCTCAAAGAGCCTCGAGATGTTAATTGAAAGAGACCATATAACAACAGTGGTTTAAAAAACGGATGATATAACATAAAATGCTTAAAAGTCCAAATAAATAATCAAATTGGATAATAAGAATCTTGCTATAGCCTATCTCAATATGGATCCCAACTGCTGATTATGTAGAAATCTTCTTGGGCGGTAGTTAATAAATAATTCCAACTTGCAATGTTGTCCCTTACCTGCCAAAAAAGGAAAGGCAAACAATAGTGCAGATGGCTTCTTAATGTGATCACAATTAAAATACTTCTTACCAGTCAACCGGTTTCGGTCTTCACTGACCTTTCTCAAGACTCTTGTTATGGTCTCTTTCAATTAACATCTCGAGGCTCTTTGAGCAAGTCCCTTATACTCTTTGAGCAAGTCCCTTATATCTAGCTCAGCTACTCTGAGCCCTTTAGATTCGAATTTTAGGGTATCAATTTAGAGCCTGTGTTCAATTTCAAACCAATCACAAAGTTTTGCCACTATTCAGTGTTTATAATAGATATTTGTTCACATCACATCACAGTTTGCAAGCAGAAACACATTTGAACACACGTTAAAGTTGTGCTTTCGTTTTTATTTGGTTCTATTTATGCTTTATGTATGCATTAGTTGATTTGTCAAAAATTCACTTGTATATCGTTTTACTTTGAATTCATTGTTTATTTTGAAAATAAGGTTCACACACCCCTGCAATATTTTTCTCACATTTTTTCACTTGTTAGGATTTACACCCTTTTTGGATAAACACATAGGGGGGTAGTTATCAACGTGTCTATTTTACCTGTCTTCGCCGGCCCAATACGCCCGCCTAAGCTCGCCTCACATCACCGCCGCGGACCTGCAAAAATTCGCCTAAGTTATCAAAAAAGCTGTCAAAAAGCCGCGCACCAAGTACGGGGCGATGAGCAGCGGACTGTGAGAGTTATCACTCATCCGATCTCGCTGCTCTTTGGCTTTTTGACAGCTTTCTTGCTAGCCTGTCACTAAGCACTCACAGTAAACTACACTGTTCTACCCCCCTATACCGGCACCCCCGGAGCCCCCCGCAAATAAATAAAGTTACTAACCCCTAAACCGCCACTCCTAGACCCCGCCGCAACTCTTATAAATGTATTAACCCCTAAACCGCCATTCCTAGACCCCGCCGCAACTCTTATAAATGTATTAACCCCTAAACCGCCGCTCCTAGACCCCGCCGCAACTCTTATAAATGTATTAACCCCTAAACCGCCGCTCCCGGACACCGCTGCCACCTACATTATACCTAGTAACCCCTATCCTGCCCCCCCTATACCGTCGCCCTCTATAATAAAGTTATTAACCCCTATCCTGCTGATCCCGCACTTCGCCGCAACTAAATAAATAGTTTAACCCCTAAACCGCCGCTCCCTGACCCCGCCGCATTCTATATTAAATTTATTAACCCCTATCCTGCCCCCCCTACACCGTTGCCACCTATAATAAATTTATTAACCCCTATTCCTGCCCCCCACTACACCGCCGCCACTGTAATAAAATTATTAACCCCTAAACCTAAGTCTAACACTAACCCTAACACCCCCCTAACTTAAATATTAATTAAATAAATATAAATAATATTTCTATTATGAACTAAATTATTCCTATTTAAAACTAAATACTTACCTTTAAAATAAACCCTAATAAACCCTAAACCGCCGCTCCCTGACCCCGCCGCAACCTATATTAAATTTATTAACCCATATCCTGCCCCCCCTACACCGTCGCCACCTATAATAAATTTATTAACCCCTATCCTGCCCCCCACTACACCGCCGCCACTGTAATAAAATTATTAACCCCTAAACCTAAGTCTAACACTAACCCTAACACCCCCCTAACTTAAATATTAATTAAATAAATCTAAATAATATTTCTATTATGAACTAAATTATTCCTATTTAAAACTAAATACTTACCTTTAAAATAAACCCTAATATAGCTACAATATAAATAATAATTATATTGTAGCTATCTTAGGATTTATTTTTATTTTACAGGCAAATTTCAATTTATTTTAACAAGGTACAATAGCTATTAAATAGTTATTAACTGTTTAATAACTACCTAGCTAAAATAAAGAGAAATTAACCTGTAAAATAAATCCTAACCTAAGTTACAATTACACCTAACACTACACTATACTTAAATAAATTATTCCTATTTAAAACTAAATACTTACCTGTAAAATAAACCCTAAGATAGCTACAATATAATTAATAATTACATTGTAGCTATCTTAGGATTTATATTTATTTTACAGGTAACTTTGTATTTATTTTAGCTAGTTAGAATAGTTATTAAATAGTTATTAACTATTTAATAACTACCTAGCTAAAAGAAATACAAAATTACCTGTAAAATAAATCCTAACCTAAGTTACAATTAAACCTAACACTACACTATCATTAAATAAATTAAATAAATTACCTACAAATAACTACAATTAAATACATTTACATAAACTAACTAAAGTACAAAAAATAAAAAAAGCTAAGTTACAAAAAATAAAAAAAATAAGTTACAAACAATTTAAAAATATTACAAAAATTTTAAGCCTAATCTAATCCCCCTAATAAAATAACAAACCCCCCCAAAATAAAAAAATGCCCTACCCTATTCTAAATTAAAAAAGTTCAAAGCTCTTTTACCTTACCAGCCCTTAAAAGGGCTTTTTGTGGGGCATGCCCCAAAGAATTCAGCTCTTTTGCCTGTAAAAGAAAAATACAACCCCCCCCAACATTAAAACCCACCACCCACATACCCCTAATCTAACCCAAACCCCCCTTAAAATAACCTAACACTACCCCCCTGAAGATCATCCTACCTTGAGTCGTCTTCACTCAGCCGAGCAGTGATGGAACCGAAGAGGAGACCCGGAGCGGCAGAAGTTATCCTCCAAGCGGCGCTGAAGAAATCTTCCATCCGATGAAGTGATCCTCCAAGCGGCGCTGAAGAAGTCTTCCATCCGGGCGATGTCATCTTCCAAGCGGCGCTGAAGAAGTCTTCTATCCGGGCGATGTCATCTTCCAAGCAGGGTCTTCAATCTTCAATCTTCATCCCGCCGACGCGGAACATCCTTCTTTACCGACGGACTACCGACGAATAAAGGCTCCTTTAAGGGACATCATCCAAGATGGCGTCCCTTCAATTCCGATTGGCTGATAGGATTCTATCAGCCAATCGGAATTAAGGTAGGAAAAATCTGATTGGCTGATTGAATCAGCCAATCAGATTGAAGTTCAATCCGATTGGCTGATCCAATCAGCCAATCAGATTGAGCTCGCATTCTATTGGCTGTTCCGATCAGCCAATAGAATGCGAGCTCAATCTGATTGGCTGATTGGATCAGCCAATCGGATTGAACTTGAATCTGATTGGCTGATTCAATCAGCCAATCAGATTTTTCCTACCTTAATTCCGATTGGCTGATAGAATCCTATCAGCCAATCGGAATTGAAGGGACGCCATCTTGGATGACGTCCCTTAAAGGAGCCTTCATTCGTCGGTAGTCCGTCGGTAAAGAAGGATGTTCCGCGTCGGCGGGATGAAGATTGAAGATTGAAGATTGAAGACCCTGCTTGGAAGATGACATCGCCCGGATAGAAGACTTCTTCAGCGCCGCTTGGAAGATGACATCGCCCGGATGGAAGACTTCTTCAGCGCCGACTGGAGGATCAGTTCATCGGATGGAAGATTTCTTCAGCGCCCCTTGGATGATGACTTCTGCCACTCCGGATCTCCTCTTCGGTTCCATCGCTGCTCGGCTGAGTGAAGACGACTAAAGGTAGGATGATCTTCAGGGGGGTAGTGTTAGGTTATTTTAAGGGGGGTTTGGGTTAGATTAGGGGTATGTGGGTGGTGGGTTTTAATGTTGGGGGGGGTTGTATTTTTGTTTTACAGGCAAAAGAGCTGAATTTTTTGGGGCATGCCCCCACAAAAGGCCCTTTTAAGGGCTGGTAAGGTAAAAGAGCTTTGAACTTTTTTAATTTAGAATAGGGTAGGGCATTTTTTTATTTTGGGGGGCTTTGTTATTTTATTAGGGGGCTTAGATTAGGTGTAATTAGCTTAAAATTGTTGTAATATTTTTAAAATGTTTGTAACTTATTTTTTTTATTTTTTGTAACTTAGCTTTTTTTTTGTACTTTAGTTAGTTTATGTAATTGTATTTAATTGTAGTTATTTGTAGTTAATTTATTTAATTAATTTAATGATAGTGTAGTGTTAGGTTTAATTGTAACTTAGGTTAGGATTTATTTTACAGGTAATTTTGTATTTCTTTTAGCTAGGTAGTTATTAAATAGTTAATAACTATTTAATAACTATTCTAACCAGCTAAAATAAATACAAAGTTACCTGTAAAATAAATATAAATCCTAAGATAGCTACAATGTAACTATTAATTACATTGTAGCTATCTTACGCCTAGATTTAGAGTTGGGCGGTAGCCGTGAAAACCAGCGTTAGAGGCTCCTAACGCTGGTTTTTAACGCCCTCTGGTATTTGGAGTCAGTCAGGAAAGGGTCTAAGGCTCACTTTCCAGCCGCGACTTTTCCATACCGCAGATCCCCTTACGTCAATTGCGTATCCTATCTTTTCAATGGGATCTTTCTAACGCCGGTATTTAGAGTCTTGGCTGAAGTGAGCGTTAGAAATCTAACGACCAAACTCCAGCCGCAGAAAAAAGTCAGTAGTTAAGAGCTTTTTGGGCTAACGCCGGTTCATAAAGCTCTTAACTACTGTGCTCTACAGTACACTAACACCCATAAACTACCTATGTACCCCTAAACCGAGGTCCCCCCACATCGCCGCCACTCGATTAAATTTTTTTAACCCCTAATCTGCCGACCGCCACCTACGTTATACTTATGTACCCCTAATCTGCTGCCCCTAACACCGCCGACCCCTATATTATATTTATTAACCTCTAATCTGCCCCCCACAACGTCGCCGCCAGCTACCTACAATAATTAACCCCTAATCTGCCGACGCAAAGCGCCGCCACCTACGTTATCCTTAATACACCCTAATCTGCTGCCCCTAACACCGCCGACCCCTATATTATATTTATTAACCCCTAATCTGCCCCCCACAACGTCGCCTCCACCTACCTACTCTTATTAACCCCTAATCTGCCGAGCGGACTGCACCGCTACTATAATAAAGTTATTAACCCCTAATCCGCCTCACTCCCGCCTCAATAACCCTATAAGAAATAGTATTAACCCCTAATCTGCCCTCCCTAACATCGCCGACACCTAACTTCAAACATTAACCCCTAATCTGCCGACCGGAGCTCACCGCTATTCTAATAAATTTTTTAACCCCTAAAGCTAAGTCTAACCCTAACACTAACACCCCCCTAAGTTAAATATAATTTAAATCTAACGAAATAAATTAACTCTTATTATATAAATTATTCCTATTTAAAGCTAAATACTTACCTGTAAAATAAACCCTAATATAGCTACAATATAAATAATAATTATATTGTAGCTATTTTAGGATTTATATTTATTTTACAGGTAACTTTGTATTTATTTTAACCAGGTACAATAGCTATTAAATAGTTAAGAACTATTTAATAGCTAAAATAGTTAAAATAATTACAAAATCACCTGTAAAATAAATCCTAACCTAAGTTACAATTAAACCTAACACTACACTATCAATAAATTAATTAAATAAAATACCTACAATTATCTACAATTAAACCTAACACTACACTATCAATAAATTAATTAAATACAATATCTACAAATAAATACAATGAAATAAACTAACTAAAGTACAAAAATAAAAAAGAACTGTTACAAAAAATAAAAAAATATTTACAAACATTAGAAAAATATTACAACAATTTTAAACTAATTACACCTACTCTAAGCCCCCTAATAAAATAACAAAGCCCCCCAAAATAAAAAAATGCCCTACCCTATTCTAAATTAAAAAAGTTCAAAGCTCTTTTACCTTACCAGCCCTGAACAGGGCCCTTTGCGGGGCATGCCCCAAAGAATTCAGCTCTTTTGCCTGTAAAAAAAACACATACAATACCCCCCCCCAACATTACAACCCACCACCCACATACCCCTAATCTAACCCAAACCCCCCTTAAATAAACCTAACACTAAGCCCCTGAAGATCTTCCTACCTTATCTTCACCATACCAGGTTCACCGATCCGTCCTCGGAAGTCTTGATCCAAGCCTCGGAAGTGTTGATCCAAGCCCAAGCGGGGGGCTGAAGAGTGACGTCCATCCTTGGGCTGAAGTCTGGATCCAAGCGGCGGCTGAAGAAATCCATCATCGGGCTGAAGTCGGAAGTCCATCATCGGGATGAAGTCTTCTATCAAGCCGCATCTTCAATCTTCTTTCTTCTGGAGCGGAGCCATCTTCTTTCCAACCGATGCAGATCCAACCTCTTCAACCGACGCCTACTCGCCGAATGAAGGTTCCTTTAAGGGACGTCATCCAAGATGGCGTCCCTCGAATTCCGATTGGCTGATAGGATTCTATCAGCCAATCGGAATTAAGGTAGGAATATTCTGATTGGCTGATGGAATCAGCCAATCAGAATCAAGTTCAATCCGATTGGCTGATCCAATCAGCCAATCAGATTGAGCTCGCATTCTATTGGCTGTTCCGATCAGCCAATAGAATGCAAGCTCAATCTGATTGGCTGATTGGATCAGCCAATCGGATTGAACTTGATTCTGATTGGCTGATTCCATCAGCCAATCAGAATTTTCCTACCTTAATTCCGATTGGCTGATAGAATCCTATAAGCCAATAGGAATTCGAGGGACGCCATCTTGGATGACGTCCCTTAAAGGAACCTTCATTCGGCGAGTAGGCGTCGGTTGAAGAGGTTGGATCCGCGTCGGTTGGAAAGAAGATGGCTCCGCTCCGCTCCAGAAGAAAGAAGATTGAAGATGCGGCTTGATAGAAGACTTCATCCCGATGATAGACTTCCGACTTCAGCCCGATGATGGATTTCTTCAGCCGCCGCTTGGATCCAGACTTCAGCCCGAGGATGGACGTCACTCTTCAGCCCCCCGCTTGGGCTTGGATCAACACTTCCGAGGCTTGGATCAAGACTTCCGAGGACGGATCGGTGAACCTGGTATGGTGAAGATAAGGTAGGAAGATCTTCAGGGGCTTAGTGTTAGGTTTATTTAAGGGGGGTTTGGGTTAGATTAGGGGTATGTGGGTGGTGGGTTGTAATGTTGGGGGGGGGGTATTGTATGTGTTTTTTTTACAGGCAAAAGAGCTGAATTCTTTGGGGCATGCCCCGCAAAGGGCCCTGTTCAGGGCTGGTAAGGTAAAAGAGCTTTGAACTTTTTTAATTTAGAATAGGGTAGGGCATTTTTTTATTTTGGGGGCTTTGTTATGTTATTAGGGGGCTTAGAGTAGGTGTAATTAGTTTAAAATTGTTGTAATATTTTTCTAATGTTTGTAAATATTTTTTTATTTTTTGTAACAGTTCTTTTTTATTTTTTGTACTTTAGTTAGTTTATTTCATTGTATTTATTTGTAGATATTGTATTTAATTTATTGATAGTGTAGTGTTAGGTTTAATTGTAGATAATTGTAGGTATTTTATTTAATTAATTTATTGATAGTGTAGTGTTAGGTTTAATTGTAACTTAGGTTAGGATTTATTTTACAGGTGATTTTGTAATTATTTTAACTATTTTAGCTATTAAATAGTTCTTAACTATTTAATAGCTATTGTACCTGGTTAAAATAAATACAAAGTTACCTGTAAAATAAATATAAATCCTAAAATAGCTACAATATAATTATTATTTATATTGTAGCTATATTAGGGTTTATTTTACAGGTAAGTATTTAGCTTTAAATAGGAATAATTTATTTAATAAGAGTTAATTTATTTCGTTAGATTTAAATTATATTTAATTTAGGGGGGTGTTAGTGTTAGGGTTAGACTTAGCTTTAGGGGTTAATCCATTTATTACAGTAGCGGCGAGATTCGGTCGGCAGATTAGGGGTTAATAATTGAAGTTAGGTGTCGGCGATGTTAGGGAGGGCAGATTAGGGGTTAATACTATTTATTATAGGGTTATTGAGGCGGGAGTGAGGTGGATTAGGGGTTAATAACTTTATTATAATAGCGGTGCGGTCCGGTCGGCAGATTAGGGGTTAATAAGTGTAGGCAGGTGGAGGCGACGTTGTGGGGGGCAGATTAGGGGTTAATTAATATAATATAGGGGTCAGCGGTGTTAGGGGCAGCAGATTAGGGGTACATAGGGATAATGTAAGTAGCGGCGGTTTACGGAGCGGCAGATTAGGGGTTAAAAATAATATGCAGGGGTCAGCGATAGCGGGGGCGGCAGAATAGGGGTTAATAAGTGTAAGGTTAGGGGTGTTTAGACTCGGGGTACATGTTAGGGTGTTAGGTGCAGATGTAGGAAGTGTTTCCCCATAGAAAACAATGGGGCTGCGTTAGGAGCTGAACGCGGCTTTTTTGCAGGTGTTAGATTTTTTTTCAGCTCAAACAGTGCCATTGTTTTCTATGGGGGAATCGTGCACGAGCACGTTTTTGAAGCTGTCCGCGTCCGTAAGCACCGCTGGTATCGAGAGTTGCAGTGGCGTTAAATTATGCTCTATGCTCCCTTTTTGGAGCCTAACGCACTGAAAACCCTGCCATTCTGTGAACTCTAAATACCAGCGGTATTTAAAAGGTGCGGCCAGAAAAAAGCACGCGTAGCTAACGCACCCCCTTGGCCGCAAAACTCCAAATCTAGGCGTTAGGGTTTATTTTACAGGTAAGTATTTAGTTTTAAATAGGAATAATTTATTTAAGTATAGTGTAGTGTTAGGTGTAATTGTAACTTAGGTTAGTTTCTATTTTACAGGTTAATTTCTCTTTATTTTAGCTAGGTAAGCTATTAAATAGTTAATAACTATTTAATAGCTATTGTACCTAGTTAAAATAAATTGAAATTTGCCTGTAAAATAAAAATAAATCCTAAGATAGCTACAATATAATTATTATTTATATTGTAGCTATATTAGGGTTTATTTTAAAGGTAAGTATTTAGTTTTAAATAGGATTAATTTAGTTCATAATAGAAATATTATTTAGATTTATTTAATTAATATTTAAGTTAGGGGGGTGTTAGGGTTAGTGTTAGACTTAGGTTTAGGGGTTAATAAATGTATTATAGGTGGCGACGGTGTAGGGGGGGCAGATTAGGGGTTAATAAATTTAATATAGGTTGCGGCAGGGTCCGGGAGCGGCGGTTTAGGGGTTAATATGTATAGAGTAGCTTGCGGTGGGCTCCGGGAGCGGCGGTTTAGGGGGTAATAACTTTATTTAGTTGCGGCGGTGTAGGGGGGACAGATTAGTGGTGTTTAGACTCGGGGTACTTGTTAGGGTGTTAGGTGTAGACAACTCCCATAGGAATCAATGGGATGTCTGGCAGCAGCGAACTTGTACTTTCGCTATGGTCAGACTCCCATTGATTCATATGGGATCCGCCGCCTCCAGGGCGGCGGATTGAAAACCAGGTACGCTGGGCCGGAAAAGTGCCGAGCGTACCTGCTAGCTTTTTGATAACTAGCAAAAGTAGTCAGATTGTGCCGCACTTGTGTGTGGAACATCTGGAGTGACGTAAGAATCGATCTGTGTCGGACTGAGTCCGGCGGATCGAAGTTTACGTCACAAAATTCTACTTTTGCCGGTATCTAGGGCTTGATTACTAAGGCGAATTAGCCTCGCCACAAATACGCTGCGGAATTCCAGCGTATTTGAGGTTGACGGCTTGATAACTAGGCCCCATAGGCACAACCTCAGGTCTTATATTTTGAATTCAGGTTCTAGACATTCCTGTAACATTTTTTGTCCACCTGTTAGGATTTACATAATTTTGGATAAACACATAGGCAAAACCCCAATTCGGAGCCACTTACATTTCACACCCACCGGTTTCAAGCAACCTGGAATCTATCCACCTGTGCATTGTAACCCATTGTTTTTATAAATAGAGTGTGCATAAGCGCTCCTAGCATTCACATATTAGAATTTAAGTTTTATGCAATAGACATTATTTGTTAGATTTTTTTTGTAGTTATTATTTGTTCTACAAGCATTTTTAAATTGTTCCAAGTGTTTCAATATATATTTTTAAGTGTAACATGGATCCATGACTAATTGTTGTATAATTTTAAATGTACCAACTTTTTTATCTTATGTATTAAATCATATTATTTCAACCTATTGTTACCTTTGGTATTTGACTATCTGCCCATAGACCCTGCCTACGTTGTTTGGCGCTCTGATATCCAATCTTAAAATTGAATCCACCCTTGGCAACTAGGTGCCAATTTATTAGAGCTGGAGGTCTGTTGCGTTATATAGTAGGCGCTTAGTTATCACCTTTCCACACATTGAGTAATACTTTGACCCCCTACCTCACAGTCAGAAGACACATTCCAGCCAATCAGCAGCAGACACTCCCTCCCAGACCCTCCTACCTCCTGGACAGCATCCATTTTAGATTAATTTGGAAGCTGCATTCTTAGTGAGAGGATGGACAGTGTAGCTGCTGCTGATTTAATAGGGAAATTGATAGCTAGGCTAGTAGTGTATTCAGTGTCCACTACACTCCTGAAGGACTCATCTGATCTCTGCTGTAAGGACAGCACCCCAAAAAGCCCTTTTTAGGGCTAGAACATCAGTCTGCTTTTTTTTTTCCTGTGTAATCTAATTGCAGTTGCCTGCCTGCCAAGCCACTTGCCCAGTGCCACCACTCATATCTGGTGTAACAGTAGTGTAAATTATAAAAAAAAACTTTTTTGACTGTGAAACATCAGTCTGCTAGTGTAATCTAATTGCAGTTGCCTGCCTGCCAGCGTGTGTGCCAGGCCCACTTGCACAGTGCCACCACTCATATCTGGTGTAACAGTAGTGTAAATTTAAAAAAAACACAAACTTATTTGACTGTGAAACATCAGTCTGCTAGTGTAATCTAATTGCAGTTGCCTGCCTGCCAGCGTGTGTGCCAGGCCCACTTGCCCAGTGCCACCAATCATATCTGGTGTAACAGTAGTGTAAATTTAAAAAAAAAAACTTTTTTGACTGTGAAACATCAGTCTGCTAGTGTAATCTAATTGCAGTTGCCTGCCTGCCAGCGTGTGTGCCAGGCCCACTTGCCCAGTGCCACCACTCATATCTGGTGTAACAGTAGTGTAAATTTAAAAAAAAAAACTGTTTTGACTGTGAAACATCAGTCTGCTAGTGTAATCTAATTGCAGTTGCCTGCCTGCAGGCGTGTGTGCCAGGCTCACAGCGTATACTGTGCCCACTTGCCCAGTGCCACCACTCATATCTGGTGTAACAGTAGTGTAAATTTAAAAAAAAAAAAAACTTTTTTGACTGTGAAACATCAGTCTGCTAGTGTAATCTAATTGCAGTTGCCTGCCTGCCAACGTGTGTGCCAGGCCCACTTGCCCAGTGTCACCACTCATATCTGGTGTAACAGTAGTGTAAATTTAAAAAAAAAAAAAACTTTTTTGATTGTGAAACATCAGTCTGCTTGTGTAATCTAATTGCAGTTGCCTGCCTGCCAGCGTGTGTGCCAGGCCCACTTGCCCAGTGCCACCACTCATATCTGGTGTAACAGTAGTGTAAATTTAAAAAAAAAAACTTTTTTGACTGTGAAACATCAGTCTGCTTGTGTAATCTAATTGCAGTTGCCTGCCTGCCAGCGTGTGTGCCAGGCTCACAGCGTATACTGTGCCCACTTGCCCAGTGCCACCACTCATATCTTGTTTAATAGTAGTGTAAGTGTACATTTAAAAAAAAAAAAAAACTTTTTGGACTGTGAAACATCAGTCTGCTTTTTTGTGTCAGGCTCACAGCGTATACTGTGCCCACTTGCCCAGTCCCACCACTCATATCTTGTTTAATAGTAGTGTAAGTGTACTTTAAAAAAATAAAAAGTTTTTGGACTGTGAAACATCAGTCTGCTTTTTTGTGTCAGGCTCACAGCGTATACTGTGCCCACTTGCCCAGTGCCACCACTCATATCTTGTTTAATAGTAGTGTAAGTGTATATTTAAAAAAAATAAAACTTTTTGGACTGTGAAACATCAGTCTGCTTTTTGTGTCAAGCTCACAGCGTATACTGTGCCCACTTGCCCAGTGCCACCACTCATATCTTGTTTAATAGTAGTGTAAGAGTACATTTAAAAAAATAAAAAGTTTTTGGACTGTGAAACATCAGTCTGCTTTTTTGTGTCAGGCTCACAGCGTATACTGTGCCCACTTGCCCAGTGCCACCACTCATATCTTGTTTAATAGTAGTGTAAGTGTATATTTAAAAAAAATAAAACTTTTTGGACTGTGAAACATCAGTCTGCTTTTTTGTGTCAGGCTCACAGCGTATACTGTGCCCACTTGCCCAGTGCCACCATTCATATCTTGTTTAATAGTAGTGTAAGTGTACATTTAAAAAAAAAAAAGTTTTTGGACTGTGAAACATCAGTCTGCTTTTTTTGCGTCAGGCTCACAGCGTATACTGTGCCCACTTGCCCAGTGCCACCACTCATATCTTGTTTATTAGTAGTTTAAGTGTACATTTAAAAAAAAAAAAACTTTTTGGACTGTGAAACATCAGTCTGCTTTTTTGTGTCAGGCTCACAGCGTATACTGTGCCCACTTGCCCAGTGCCACCACTCATATCTTGTTTAATAGTAGTGTAAGTGTACATTTAAAAAAATAAAAACTTTTTGGACTGGGAAACATCAGTCTGCTTTTTTGTGTCAGGCTCACAGCGTATACTGTGCCCACTTGCCCAGTGGCACCACTCATATCTTGTTTAATAGTAGTGTAAGTGTACATTTAAAAAAAAATGAGAGGCAGAGGCAGGCCACCCTGCAGGTGCTGTCGTGGTCGTGGTGCTGTGATTCCCTTTGGCCCTAGAATAATGCCCAGTGTTCAGAGGCCACGTACCATGAACTCGAAAAGTTCTGAGGACATAGTTGACTTTTTAACACAGGACACCCAATCTTCTATAGCTTCCGCTCCGAACCTTGACGCACCATCCTTCTCCAGCTTATCTTTGGGCAGCACCTCTCAAGTTACCACTCGCCCGCCTGCCGCCACCACCAACACTAGCACCACAGCCGCTTCACTTGATCTGTCAGAGGAGTTATTTACACATCAGTTGGAAGAAATGAGTGATGCGCAACCATTATTGCCAGAGGATGTAGATAACAGGGATATGTCTCAGTCAGGCAGCATTACACACATGGACGTACGGTGTGATGATGATGATGTACACGCTGCGGGAGTTTGGTCTGTCACTATGAAGCGGGCGTAACCCTTACACTACCTGATCGATACAACATCATACCTGATGTTTTAAAGCACGTTATTCCAAACAATTTAGGAATGTTAGGTGATTTATGGCCTTTATGGATTAAAACCAGACTCTGCATCAACTATGTAATTTTCCATGGGAGTTTTGCCATGGATCCCCCTCCGGCACGCCACAGTCCAGGTGTTAGTCCCCTTGAAACAACTTTCCCATCACTATTGTGGCCAGAAAGAGTCCCTGTGGGTTTTAAAATTTGCTTGCCCATTGAAGTCAATGGCGGTTCACCCGGTTCACCGGTTTGTGAACTTTTGCGGGACAGGTTCGCGACATCACTATCAAGGACCACCAACATCTTCTCGTGGACCACCAGTGGTCTACGGACCACTGGTTGGCGACCTCTGCTATAGGTCACAGAGAGGAATACGCTTTATTGAATAATGTGCATATTAAAAGTTGTTTGAGAAAAGTTGTTTGAGAGGTGGAGAGACGCTTTATTTTATCTGTTTAACTGCTCATGCGCGCATGTACATGGCCGCTTTAAAAAGAAATGAGTGGACTAATTTTCTCCATCTAAATTTGCTCCCTAACTATCGGCCAGAATACGACATTTTCGTTATGAGTTTTTTCGTTATGTTTTTTCTCACCGCTCACTTACATACAGCACTGGTATTAAGGGTTTTTACAAACCCAGCGTTAAAAGACAAAAAGTGAGCGTAGAGCAAAATTTTGCTCCACACTTCACTTCAATACCAGCGCTGCTTAAGTCAGCGGTGAGCTGGTCGTACGTGCTCGTGCACGATTTCCCCATAGGAATCAACGGGGAGAGCTGACTGAGAAAAAGTCTAAAACCTGCAAAAAAGCAGCGTATAACTCAATAACGCAGCCCCATTGATTCCTATAAGGAAATAAAGTTTATGGCCCCCAGTTATCAAGCCGTCAACCTCAAATACGCTGGAATTCCGCAGCGTATTTGTGGCGAGGCTGATTCGCCTTAGTTATCAAGCCCTAGATACCGGCAAAAGTAGAATTTTGTGACGTAAGCTTCGATCCGCCAGACTCAGTCCGACACAGATCGATTCTTACGTCACAACAGATGTTCCGCACACAAGTGCGGCACAATCTGACTACTTTTGCTAGTTATCAAAAAACTAGCAGGTACGCTCGGCACTTTTCCGGCCCAGCGTACCTGGTTTTCAAACCGCCGCCCTGGAGACGGCGGATCCCATAGGAATCAATGGGAGTCTGACCATAGCGAAAGTTCATGTTCGCTCCTGCCAGACATCCCATTGATTCCTATGGTAGTTTCTACACCTAACACCCTAACATGTACCCCGAGTTTAAACACCCCTAATCTGTCCCCCCTACACCGCCGCAACTAAATAAAGTGTTTAACCCTAAACCGCCGTCCCCGGAGCCCACCGCCACTATAATAAATATATTAACCCCTAAACCGCCGCTCCCAAAGCCCACCGCCACTATAATAAATATGTTAACCCCTAAACCGCCGCTCCCGGACCCCGCCGCAACTCTAAGAAATCTGTTAACCCCTAAACCGCCGCTCCCGGCCCCGCCGCCACCTACATAATACCTATTAACCCCTATCCTGCCCCCCTATACCGCCACCCCTAATAAATGTATTAACCCCTATCCTGCCGCTCCCAGACCCCGCCGCAACTAAATAAATAGTTTAACCCCTAAACCGCTGTTCCCGGACCCCGCTGCCACCTATATTAAACTTATTAACCCCTAATCTGCCCCCCCTACACCGTCGCCACCTATAATATTTTTATTAACCCCTATCCTGCCCCTCCTATACCGCCGCAACCTATAATAAAATTATTAACCCCTAAAGCTAAGTCTAACCCTAACCCTAACACCCCCCTAAATTAAATCAAATTTAAATCTAACAAAATAAATTAACTCTTATTAACTAAATTATTCATATTTAAAACTAAATACTTACCTGTAAAATAAACCCTAAACTAGCTACAATATAACTAATAGTTACATTGTAGCTATTTTAGGATTTATTTTTATTTTACAGGCAACTTTCCATTTATTTTAACTAGGTAGAATAGCTATTAAATAGTTATTAACTATTTAATAGCTACCTAGCTAAAATAAAGAGAAATTTACCTGTAAAATAAATCCTAACAAGTTACAATTACACCTAACACTACACTATCATTAAATAAATGAATCCTATTTAAAACTAAATACTTACCTGTAAAATAAACCCTAAGATAGCTACAATGTAATTATTCGTTATATTGTAGCTATATTAGGATTTATTTTACAGGTAAGTATTTAGCTTTAAATAGGAATAAGTTATTTAATAAGAGATAATTTATTTCGTTAGAATAAAATTATATTTAACTTAGGGGGGTGTTAGTGTTAGGGTTAGACTTAGCTTTAGGGGTTAATAAATTTAATAGAGTAGCGGTGCGGTCCGCTCGGCAGATTAGGGGTTAATAAGTGTAGGCTGGTGGAGGCGACGTTGTGGGGGGCAGATTAGGGGTTAATAAATATAATATAGGGGTCGGCGGTGTTAGGGGCAGCAGATTAGGGGTACATAAGGATAACTTAAGTAGCGGCGCTTTGCGGTCGGCAGATTAGGGGTTAATTATTGTAGGTAGTTGGCGGCGACGTTGTGGGGGGCAGATTAGGGGTTAATAAATATAATATAGGGGTCGGCGGTGTTAGGGGCAGCAGATTAGGGGTACATAAGTATAACGTAGGTGGCGGTCGGCAGATTAGGGGTTAAAAAAAATTAATTGAGTGGTGGCGATGTGGGGGGACCTCAGTTTAGGGGTACATAGGTAGTTTATGGGTGTTAGTGTACTTTAGAGCACAGTAGTTAAGAGCTTTATGAACCGGCGTTAGCCCAAAAAGCTCTTAACTACTGACTTTTTTCTGCGGCTGGAGTTTTGTCGTTAGAATTCTAACGCTCACTTCAGCCACGACTCTAAATACCGGAGTTAGAAAGATCCCATTGAAAAGATAGGATACGCAATTGACGTAAGGGGATCTGCGGTATGGAAAAGTCGCGGCTGAAAAGTGAGCGTTAGACCCTTTTTTGACTGACTCCAAATACCGGCGGTAGCCTAAAACCAGCGTTAGGAGCCTCTAACGCTGGTTTTCACGGCTACCGCCAAACTCCAAATCTAGGCCTTAGATAGCTACAACGTAATTAATAATTATATTGTAGCTATTTTAGGGTTTATATTTATTTTACAGGTAACTATGTATTTATTTTAACTAGGTACAATAGCTATTAAATAGTTAATAACTATTTAATAACTACCTAGCTAAAAGAAATACAAAATTACCAGTAAAATAAATCCTTACCTAAATTACAATTAAACCTAACACTACACTATCATTAAACTAATTAAATAAATTAAATACAAATACCTACAAATAAATACAAATAAATACACTTACTAAAGTTTAAAAAATAAAAAAAGAACTAAGTTACAAAAAATAAAAAAATAATTTACAAACATTATAAAAATATTACAACAATTTTAAGCTACTTACACCTAATCTAAGCCCCCTAATAAAATATCAAAGCCCCCCAAAATAAAAAAATTCCCTACCCTATTCTACATTAAAAAGTTACCAGCTCTTTTACCTTAACAGCCCTTAAAAGGGCATTTTGCGGGGCATGCCCCAAAGAATTCTGCTCTTTTGCCTGTAAAATAAAAATACAACCCCCCCAACATTAAAACCCACCACCCACATACCCCTAATCCAACCCAAACCCCCCTTAAAAAAACTAACACTACCCCCCTGAAGATCTTCCTACCTTGAGTCGTCTTCACTCAATTGAGCCGAATTCTTCATCCAATCCGGGCAATGTCTTCATCCAAGCGTGGCGCTGAAGAGGTCCATCATCCGGCTGGTCTTCATCCAAGTGGGGGCTGAAGAGGTCCATCATCCGGCTGAAGTCTTCATCCAAGCGGGGGCTGAAGAGGTCTTCCATCCGGCTGAAGTCTTCTATCAAGTGGCATCTTCAATCTTCTTTCTTCCGGCTCCATCTTCATCCCGCCAACGCGGAACATCCTTCCTCCACGACGAACTCCTGACAAATGAAGGTTCCTTTAAATGACCTCATCCAAGATGGCGTCCCTCGAATTCCGATTGGCTGATAGGATTCTATCAGCCAATCGGAATTAAGGTAGGAAAAATCAGTTGAGCTCGCATTCTATTGGCTGTTCCGCATTCTATTGGCTGATCGGAACAGCCAATAGAATGCAAGCTCAATCTGATTGGCTGATTGGATCAGCCAATCCGATTGAACTTGAATCTGATTGGCTGATTCAATCAGCCAATCAGATTTTTCCTACCTTACTTCCGATTGGCTGATAGAATCCTATCAGCCAATCGGAATTCGAGGGACGCCATCTTGGATGAGGTCATTTAAAGGAACCTTCATTCGTCGGAAGTTCGTCAGGGAGGAAGGATGTTCCGCGTTGGCGGGATGAAGATGGAGCCGGAAGAAAGAAGATTGAAGATGCCGCTTGATAGAAGACTTCACCTGGATAGAAGACCTCTTCAGCCCCCGCTTGGATGAAGACTTCAGCCAGATGATGGACCTCTTCAGCCCCCGCTTGGATGAAGACTTCAGCCGGATGATGGACCTCTTCAGCGCCACGCTTGGATGAAGACATCGCCCGGATTGGATGAAGAATTCGGCTCGGCTGAGTGAAGATGACCCAAGGTAGGAAGATCTTCAGGGGGGTAGTGTTAGTTTTTTTTAAGGGGGGTTTGGGTTAGATTAGGGGTATGTGGGTGGTGGGTTTTAATGTTGGGGGGGTTGTATTTTTATTTTACAGGCAAAAGAGCAGAATTCTTTGGGGCATGCCCCGCAAAAGACCCTTTTAAGGGCTGGTAAGGTAAAAGAGCTGGTAACTTTTTAATGTAGAATAGGGTAGGGAATTTTTTTATTTTGGGGGGCTTTGTTATTTTATTAGGGTGCTTAGATTAGGTGTAAGTAGCTTAAAATTGTTGTAATATTTTTATAATGTTTGTAAATTATTTTTTTATTTTTTGTAACTTAGTTCTTTTTTTATTTTTTGTACTTTAGTTAGTTTATGTAATTGTATTTCTTTGTAGGTATTTGTATTTAATTTATTTAATTAATTTAATGATAGTGTAGTGTTAGGTTTAATTGTAACTTAGGTTAGGATTTATTTTACTGGTAATTTTGTATTTCTTTTAGCTAGGTAGTTATTAAATAGTTAATAACTATTTAATAACTATTCTAACTAGCTAAAATAAATACAAAGTTACCTGTAAAATAAATATAAATCCTAAAATAGCTACAATGTAATTATTAATTATATTGTAGCTATCTTAGGGTTTATTTTACAGGTAAGTATTTAGTTTTAAATAGGAATAATTTATTAAAGTATAGTGTAGTGTTAGGTGTAATTGTAACTTAGGTTAGTTTTTATTTTACAGGTAAATTTCTCTTTATTTTAGCTAGGTAGCTATTAAATAGTTAATAACTATTTAATAGCTATTGTACCTAGTTAAAATAAATTGAAAGTTGCCTGTAAAATAAAAATAAATCCTAAAATAGCTACAATATAATTATTATTTATATTGTAGCTATCTTAGGGTTTATTTTAAAGGTAAGTATTTATTTTTAAATAGGATTAATTTAGTTAATAAGAGAAATATTATTTAGATTTATTTAATTAATATTTAAGTTAGGGGGTTGTTAGGGTTAGTGTTAGACTTAGGTTTAGGGGTTATTAATTTTATTACAGTGGCGGCGGTGTAGGGGGGGCAGGATAGGGTTTAATAAATTTATTATAGGTGGCGACGGTGTAGGGGGGGCAGATTAGGGGTTAATAACTTTATTATAGGTGGCGACGGTGTAGGGGGGGCAGTGACTGGGAGCGGCGGTTTAGGGGTTAATACATTTATAAGAGTTGCGGCGGGGTCTAGGAGCGGCGGTTTAGGGGTTAATAACTTTATTGAGTTGCGGGGGGCTCCGGGGGTGCCGGTATATGGGTAGAACAGTGTAGTTAGTGTGGGGGCTTAGTGACAGCTTGTCAATAAAGCTGTCAAAAAGCCGAAGAGCAGCGAGATCGGATGAGTGATAACTATCACAGTCCGCTGCTCATCGCCCTGTACTTGGTGCGCGGGTTTTTGACAGCTTTTTTGATAGATTAGGCGAAATCTTGAAGGTCCGCAGCGGCGATGGTAGGCGATCTTAGGCGGGTGTATTGAACCGGCGAAGGCAGGTAAAGTAGACACGTTGATAACTACCCCCCTATGTTTACACCTAACACCCTAACATGAACCCCGAGTCTAAACACCCCTAATCTTACACTTATTAAACCCTAATCTGCCGTCCCCGACATCGCCGACACCTGCATTATATTTATTAACCCCTAATCTGCCGCTCCGGACACCGCCGCCACCTACATTATATTTATGAACCCCTAATCTACTGCCCCCAACATCGCCGACACCTACATTATATTTATTTACCCATAATCTGCCGCCCCCAATGTCGCCGCAACCTACCTACATTTATTAACCCCTAATCTGCTGCCCCAACATCACCGCCACTAAAATAAACATATTAACCCCTAATCTGCCGCCCCTAATGTCGCTGCCACTATAATAAACATATTAACCCCTAAACCGCCACACTCCCACCTCGCAAATATTAGTTAAATATTATTAACCCTTAATCTGCCATCCCTAACATCGCCGCCACCTACCTTCATTTATTAATCCCTAATCTGCCACCCCCAACATCGCTGCCACTATACTAAATGTATTAACCCCTAAACCTAAGTCTAACCCTAACCCTAACACCCCCTAACTTAAATATAATTTAAATAAATCTAAATAAAATTCCTATCATTAACTAAATAATTCCTATTTAAAACTAAATACTTACCTATAAAATAAACCCTAAGATAGCTACAATATAACTAATAGTTACTTTGTATCTAGCTTAGGGTTTATTTTTATTTTAAAGGCAAGTTTGTATTTATTTTAACTAGGTAGAATAATTATTAAATAGTTATTAACTTGTATTTATTTTAACTAGGTAGAATAGTTATGAAATAGTTATAAACTATTTAATAACTACCTAGCTAAAATAAATACAAAAAAGTACCTGTAAAATAAAACCTAACCTAAGTTACAATTACACCTAACACTACACTATAATTAAATAAATTAACTACATTAACAACAATTAAATAAATTAAATTAGCATAAAAACAAATCAGCCAATAGAATGCAAGCTCAATCCTATTGGCTGATTGCATCAGCCAATAGGATTTTTTTCTACCTTAATTCCGATTGGCTGATAGAATTCTATCAGCCAATCGGAATCTAATGGATGCCATCTTGGATGATGTCACTTAAAGGAACCGTCATTCAGTAAGAAGCCATCGTTTGAAGAGGATGCTCTGCGTCGGATGTCTTGAAGATGGAGCCGCTCCGCGTCGGATGGATGAAGATAGAAGATGTCGTCTAGATGAAGACTTCTGCCCGTCTGGAGGACCACTTCGCCTGGCTTGGATAAAGACTTCTCCCGGCTTCGTTGAGGACTTCGGCCCGGTTGAATGAAGACTTCTGCCGCTTCCTTGAGGATGGATGTCTAGTCTTCAGAACAGTAAGTCAATATTCAGGGGGCTAGTGTTAGGTTTTTTTAAGGGTGTATTGGGTTGGTTTTAATTTTTAGATTACGGTTTGGGCCGCAAAAGAACTGCCCTTTTAAGAGCTGATTACTTTGGGGGCAATGCCCCACAAAAGGCCCTTTTAAGGGCTATTGGTAGTTTAGTTTAGGCTAGGTTTTTTTTGAGGGGGCTTTTTTATTTTGATAGGGCTATTAGATTAGGTGTAATTAGTTTGAATATCTTGTAATTTGTTTATTATTTTCTGTAATTTAGTGGGGGGGGGTTGTACTTTAGCTAATTTCATTTAATTTATTTAATTGTTAATTTAGTAAATTTATTTAATTATAGTGTAGTGTTAGGTGTTATTGTAACTTAGGTTATGTTTTATTTTACAGGTACTTTTATATTCATTTTAGCTAGGTAGTTATTAAATAGTTATAACTATTCTACCTAGTTAAAATAAATACAAACTTGCCTGTAAAATAAAAATAAAACATAAGCTAGATACAATGTAACTATTAGTTATATTGTAGCTAGCTTAGGGTTTATTTTATCGGTAAGTATTTAGTTTTAAATAGGAATTATTTAGTTAATGATAGTAATTTTATTTAGATTTATTTAAATTATATTTAAGTTAGGGGGTGTTAGGGTTAGGGTTAGACTTAGGTTTAGGGGTTAATAAATGTAATATAGTGGCGGCGATGTTGGGGGCAGCAGATTAGGGGTTAATAAATATAATGTAGGTGGCGGCGATGTAAGGGACGGCAGATTAGGGGTTAATAATATTTAACTAGTGTTTGCAAGGCGGGAGAGCGGTGGTTTAGGGGTTAATATGTTTATTATAGTTGTGGAGATGTCCAGAGCGGCAGATTAGGGGTTAAAATTTTTCTTTTAGGTTTTGCGGTGCGGGAGGGCCTCGGTTTCGGGGTTAATAGGTAGTTTATGGGTGTTAGTGTACTTTTTAGCATTTTAATTATGTGTTTTATATTACAGCGTTGTACCATAAAACTCATAACTACTGACTTTTAAATGCGTTAGGACTCTTGACGGGATAGGGTGTACCGCTCACTTTTTGGCCTCCCAGGACAGAATCGTAATACCGACGCTATGGAAGTTCCATAGAAAAAAAGACTTTACGAAGTTTACGTAAGTCGTTTTGCGGTAAGGCCAAAAAGGTGTTCGGTGACCCTAAATCTTCAAGACTCTTAATAACAGCGGTAGTAAAAAAGCAGCGTTAGGACCTGTTAATGCTGCTTTTTTACCCTAACGCACAACTCGTAATCTAGCCGTATGTACGCATGCACAAAATTACGTAATCACATTCCACACATTCCTTTAAATCATATGTGAATGTCGATTACGTAATTGTGCGCATGTGCACATCACCGTAGCAAATCTCAATGAGGTTGAAAACGTTGACAGAACACCGGTGAGATTTTGAATACCAGGCTCTTAGACATAAGATATTAGAGTTTATACTCACTGATTTGACTTGTTCTCTGTGGTGAATCCATTAGCGTAGTATCATTATTGTTAAATTCTTGACCTACAAAGTGATAATAAAAGAATCTTATTTATTATTATTATTATCATTATTATTACTATTATTACAATTGTGCAATGTATTTCCTCTATGAAAAATTAATAAGAAAAGTTATAGGGACCGATTTACTATTGTGCGAGCGGGCATGATCCGATATTGAGGATCATGTCCGCCGCACATCGATAAATGCCCACAGTATACGCTGTCGGCATTTATCATTGAACCAGCAGTTCTTGTGAACTGCTGGAGCAATGCCGCCCCCAGCAGATTTGCGGCCAATCAGGGGCCGCTAGCAGGGGGTTTCAATCAGGGGCCACTAGCAGGGGGTGTCAATCAACCGTATTCGATCGGGTTGATTTCTGGCAATGTCTGTCCGCCTCCTCAGAGCAGGCAGACAGGTTATGGAGCAGCGGACTCTGTTCAGAGCTTGATAATTTGCCCCTAAAATGTAAATATACCCAGCTACTAAGCTGTGGCATTACTAGCTCATATTAACACTATCTAAAAATACATTATACAGTACAGTTACACTCATATTAACACTGTCTAATAAAAATACATTATACAGAACACTTACAAAGTACAGTTACAAAAATATTAACACCATTTAAGAAAATACATTAGACAATACAGTTATGCTCATAATAACATTATCTGATAAAAAATACATTATACAGTACAGTTACATCCATAATAATACCATCTAATAAAAATACATTACACAGTAAAGTGACACACGTAATACCACTATCTAAAAAAATACAGTACAGTTACACTCATAAAGATACTAAAAAAAAAACATAGTACAGTTACACTCATAATAATACTATCTAATAAAAAAACATTATTCAGTACAGTTATATTCATAATAACACCACCTAATTAATATACATTATACAGTACAGGTACACTAACAATAACACTATCTAATAACAATACATTATACAGTACAGTTACACACATAATAACACTATCTAATAACAATACATTACACAGTACAGTTACATTAACAATAGCACTATCTAATAACTATACATTACATAGTACAGTTACACTCACAATAACACTAACTAATAACAATACATTACACAGTACAGTTACATACATAATAACACTGTCTAATAACAATACATTACAAAGTACAGTTGCACTCATAATAACACTGTCTAATAAATATATATTATACAGTACAGTTACACTCATAATAACAGTATCTAATAAAAATACATTACACAGTACAGTTACACTCATAATAACACTGTCTAATAACAATACATTACACAGTACAGCTACACACATAATAACACTATCTAATAACAATAAATTACACAGTACAGTTATACACATAATAACACTATCTAATAGCAATACATTACACAGTACAGTTACACTCACAATAACACTATCTAATAACATTACATTACACAGTTCAGTTACACTCACAATAACACTGTCTAATAACAATGCATTACACAGTACAGTTACACTCACAATAACACTATCTAATAACAATACATTAAACAGTAAAGTTACACTCACAATAACACTATCTAATAACAATACATTACACAGTACATTTACACACATAATAACACTATCTAATAAATATACATTACACAGAACAGTTACACACATAATAACACTCTGTAATAAAAATACATTACACAGTACAGTTACACACGTAATAAAACTATCTAATAATAATAACTAGTATTTATATAGCCCAGTGGGACTCAAAGTGCTTTTTCAGCGCTCGCTCTCGGAATTAACCAAATCGGCAGCAGAATAGTAATAGTTGTTATTATTACCCAATTTAACGGTACTCATTTTATCGACCTCGGGAAGGATGAAGGGCTGAGTCGGCCCTGCTGGGATTTGAACCTGTGACCTTGGATCTTTTAAACAGGCTTTTTTGTAGTCAGGGCATTTACCAACTGAGATACCTCACCCGCATATACATTACACGGTATAGTTACACACATAATAACACCATCTAATAAATATGCATTACACAATACAGTTACACATATAATAACACTATCTAATAAATATACATGACATAGTACAGTTACACACATAATACCACTATCTAATAAATATACATTACACAGTACAGTTACACACATAACACTATCTAATAAATATACATTCCACAGTACAATTACACGCATAATAACACTATCTAATAAATATACATTGCATAGTGTAGTTACACACATAATAACACTATCTAATAAATATACATTACACAGTACAGTTACACACATAATAACACTATCTAATAAATATACATGACATAGTACAGTTACACACATAATACCACTATCTAATAAATATACATTACACAGTATAGTTACACACATAATAACACCATCTAATAAATATGCATTACACAATACAGTTACACACATAATAACACTATCTAATAAAATACATGATATAGAACAGTTACACACATAATAACACTATCTAATAAAATACATGATACAGAACAGTTACACACATAATACCACTATCTAATAAAATACATGATACAGAACAGTTACACACATAATACCACTATCTAATAAAATACATGATACAGAACAGTTACACACATAATACCACTATCTAATAAAATACATGATACAGAACAGTTACACACATAATACCACTATCTAATAAAATACATGATACAGAACAGTTACACACATAATACCACTATCTAATAAAATACATGGTACAGAACAGTTACACTCATATTAATACCATCTAATAAAAATGCATTATACAATACAGTTACACTCATAATAACACTATCTAATAAAAAAAAAATATATATATATATTGTACAAAGAAGTTATAAGAGCTCAAAGATGTCAGTTCTCAGGTGTTAGGAGAGATCTCCTCATGTTGGGTTAGTGCACTTGAGAACATGCAATCGTAGGTGTTTTTTCCACTTTTTTTTCTTCACTGGGGAATAGGTTATCGCGAGCACAATAATCTAATTGCGCTAGAAGAAAGCTATTTGTGTGCTTAGGGTTAGTGCGAGAGCACAAACTTTTTTCTTTCAACTCATAGGGGCCTAGTTATCAACGTGTCAACTTTCCTTCCTTCGCCGGCCCAATACGCCTGCCTAAGCTCGCCTCACATCGCCGCCGCGGACCTGAAAAAATTTGCCTAAGTTATCAATAAATCTGTCAAAAAGCTGCGCACCAAGTACGGGGCGATGAGCAGCGGACTGTGAGAGTTATCACTCATCCGATCTCGCTGCTCTTCGGCTTTTTGACAGCTTTATTGCTAGCCTGTCACTAAGCACCCACACTAAACTACACTGTTCTACCCCTATACCGGCGCCCCCGGAGCCTCCCGCAACTCAATAAAGTTATTAACCCCTAAACCGCCGCTCCTAGACCCCGCCGCAACTCTTATAAATGTATTAACCCCTAAACCGCCGCTCCCGGACACCGCCACAACCTTCATTATACCTAGTAACCCCTATCCTGCCCCCCCTATACCGCCGCCCTCTATAATAAAGTTATTAACCCCTATCTTGCTGATCCCGCACCTCGCCGCAACTAAATAAATAGTTTAACCCCTAAACCGCCGTTCCCGGACCCCGCCGCAACCTATATTAAACTTATTAACCCCTAATCTGCCCCCCCTACACCGTCGCCACCTATAATACATTTATTAACCCCTATCCTGCCCCCCCTACACCGCCGCCACTGTAATAAATTTATTAACCCCTAAACCTAAGTCTAACACTAACCCTAACACCCCCCTAACTTAAATATTAATTAAATAAATCTAAATAATATTTATCTTATTAACTAAATTAATCCTATTTAAAACTAAATACTTACCTTTAAAATAAACCCTAAGATAGCTACAATGTAACTAATAATAACATTGTAGCTATTTTAGGATTTATATTTATTTTACAGGTAACTTTCAATTTATTTTAACTAGGTACAATAGCTATTAAATAGTTATTAACTATTTAATAGCTACCTGGCTAAAATAAAGAGAAATTTACCTGTAAAATAAATCCTAACCTAAGTTACAATTACACCTAACACTACACTATACTTTAATAAATTATTCCTATTTAAAACTAAATACTTACCTGTAAAATAAACCCTAAGATAGCTACAATATGATTAATAATTACATTGTAGCTATTTTAGGATTTATATTTATTTTACAGGTAACTTTGTATTTATTTTAGCTAGTTAGAATAGTTATTAAATAGTTATTAACTATTTAATAACTACCTAGCTAAAAGAAATACAAAATTACCTGTAAAATAAATCCTAACCTAAGTTACAATTAAACCTACAACCTGTAAACACTACACTATCATTACATTAATTAAATAAATTAACTACAAATAACTACAATTAAATACAATTACATAAACTAACTAAAGTACAAAAAATAAAAAAAAGCTAAGTTACAAACATTTAAAAAATATTACAACAATTTTAAGCTAAATACACCTAATCTAAGCCCCCTAATAAAATAACAAAGCCCCCCAAAATAAAAAAAATCCCTACCCTATTCTACATTAAAAAAGTTCAAAGCTCTTTTACCTTACCAGCCCTTAAAAGGGCCTTTTGCGGGTCATGCCCCAAAGAAAACTGCTCTTTTGCCTGTAAAAGAAAAATACAACCCCCTCCCCCAACATTAAAACCCACCACCCACATACCCCTAATCTAACCCAAACCCCCCCTTAAATAAACCTAACACTACCCCCCTGAAGATCATCCTACCTTGAGTTGTCTTCACTCAGCCGAGCCACCGATGGAACCGAAGAGGAGATCCGGAGCGGCAGAAGTGATCCTCCAAGGGGAGCTGAAGAAGTCTTCCATCCGATGAAGTGATCCTCCAGGCGGCGCTGAAGAAGTCTTCCATCCGGGTGATGTCATCTTCCAAGCGGCGCTGAAGAAGTCTTCCATCCGGGCGATGTCATCTTCCAAGCGGGGTCTTCAATCTTCTTTCTTCAGGATCCATCTTCATCCCGCCGACGCGGAACATCCTTCTTTCCCGACGGACTACCGACGAATGAAGGCTCCTTTAAGGGACGTCATCCAAGATGGCGTCCCTTCAATTCCGATTGGCTGATAGGATTCTATCAGCCAATCGGAATTAAGGTAGGAAAAATCTGATTGGCTGATTGAATCAGCCAATCAGATTGAGCTCGCATTCTATTGGCTGATCGGAACAGCCAATAGAATGCGAGCTCAATCTGATTGGCTGATTGGATCAGCCAATCGGATTGAACTTCAATCTGATTGGCTGATTCAATCAGCCAATCAGATTTTTCCTACCTTAATTCCGATTGGCTGATAGAATCCTATCAGCCAATCGGAATTGAAGGGACGTCATCTTGGATGACGTCCCTTAAAGGAGCCTTCATTCGTCGGTAGTCCGTCGGGAAAGAAGGATGTTCCGCGTCGGCGGGATGAAGATGGATCCTGGGAAAGAAGATTGAAGACCCCGCTTGGAAGATGACATCGTCCAGATGGAAGACTTCTTCAGCGCCACTTGGAAGATGACATCGTCCGGATGGAAGACTTCTTCAGCGCCGCCTGGAGGATCACTTCATCAGATGGAAGACTTCTTCAGCGCCCCTTGGAGGATCACTTCTGCCGCTCTGGATCTCCTCTTCGGTTCCATCGGTGGCTCGGCTGAGTGAAGACAACTCAAGGTAAGATGATCTTCAGGGGGGTAGTGTTAGGTTTTTTTAAGGGGGGTTTGGGTTAGATTAGGGGTATGTGGGTGGTGGGTTTTAATGTTGGGGGGGTTGTATTTTTCTTTTACAGGCAAAAGAGCAGTTTTCTTTTGGGCATGCCCCACAAAAGGCCCTTTTAAGGGCTGGTAAGGTAAAAGAGCTTTGAACTTTTTTAATGTAGAATAGGGTAGGGAATTTTTTTATTTTGGGGGGCTTTGTTATTTTATTAGGGGGCTTAGATTAGGTGTAATTAGCTTAAAATTTTTGTAATATTTTTTTAAATGTTTGTAACTTATTTTTTTTATTTTTTGTAACCTAGCTTTTTTTATTTTTTGTACTTTAGTTAGTTTATGTAATTGTATTTAATTGTAGTTATTTGTAGGTAATTTATTTAATTAATTTAATGATAGTGTAGTTTTGTATTTCTTTTAGCTAGGTAGTTATTAAATAGTTAATAACTATTTAATAACTATTCTAACTAGCTAAAATAAATACAAAGTTACCTGTAAAATAAATATAAATCCTAAAATAGCTACAATGTAATTATTAATTGCATTGCATCTATCTTGGGGTTTATTTTACAGGTAAGTATTTAGTTTTAAATATAAATAATTTATTAAAGTATAGTGTAGTGTTAGGTGTAATTGTAACTTAGGTTAGGATTTATTTTACAGGTAAATTTCAGTTTATTTTAGCTAGGTAAGCTATTAAATAGTTAATAACTATTTAATAGCTATTGTACCTAGTTAAAATAAATTGAAAGTTACCTGTAAAATAAAAATAAATCCTAAGATAGCTAGAATATAATTATTATTTATATTGTAGCTATATTAGGGTTTATTTTAAAGGTAAGTATTTAGTTTTAAATATGATTAATTTAGTTAATAATAGAAATATTATTTAGATTTATTTAATTAATATTTAAGTTAGGGGGGTGTTAGGGTTACGGTTAGACTTAGTTTTAGGGGTTAATAATTTTATTACAGTGGCGGCGGTGTAGGGGTGGCAGGATAGGGGTTAATAAATGTATTATAGGTGTAGGGGGGCAGATTAGGGGTTAATAAGTTTAATATAGGTTGCAACGGGGTCCGGGAGCGGCGGTTTAGGGGTTAAACAATTTATTTAGTTGCGGCGAGGTCCGGGATCGGCAGGATAGGGGTTAATAACTTTATTATAGAGGGCGGCGGTATAGGAGGGGCAGGATAGGGGTTACTAGGTATAATGTAGGTTGCGGCGGTGTCCGGGAGCGGCGGTTTAGGGGTTAATACATTTATTATAGCTTGTGGTGGGCTCCGGGAGCGGCGGTTTAGGGGGTAATAAATGTATTTACTTGCGGTGGTGTAGGGGGGTCAGCTTAGGGGTGTTTAGACTCGGGGTACATGTTAGGGTGTTAGGTGCAGACATCTCCCATAGAAATCAATGGGATGTCTGGCAGCAGCGAACTTGTACTTTCGCTATGGTCAGACTCCCATTGATTCCTATGGGATCCGCCCCGCCTCCAGGGAGGCGGATTGAAAACCAGGTACGCTGGGCCGGAAAAGTGCCGAGCGTACCTGCTAGTTTTTTGATAACTCGCAAAAGTAGTCAGATTGTGCCGCACTTGTGTGCGGAACATCTGGAGTGACGTAAGAATCGATCTGTGTCGGACTGTGTCGGAGTCCGGCGGATCGAAGCTTACGTCACAAAATTTTACTTTTGCCGGTCTCTAGCCTTTGATAACTAAGGCGAATCAGCCTCGCCACAAATACGCTGCAGAATTCCAGCGTATTTGAGTTTGACGGCTTGATAACTAGGCCCCATAATATGAGTGCAACCTGACGCACAAACAATTTACTTCTAATGAAAATTGTGCTCAAGTGTAAGCGCTAAATTGCGCTCCACTCGTAATTTTGCCCAGAATCAGGCAATACAGATAATAGAAGAGAATTGGAAAGTTGTTTGAAATTCCTTGTTCTCTCCGAATCATAAGAAAAGAAAATTGTGTTTCTTGTCCATTAAAAGATTCTCTTGATCTGCACAAAAGCAGAAATGCCCCAAAATAGGAAATCGGATAAAAAAAAAAACACAAAAAAGATTAACAATTGTCGCTTGCGCTAACCTGACCCCGCATAAGACCTACAGCACTATACCCAAAGTGAGTTATTCATATTTTACTTTCCAATCTTCTTCACATAGAAGAAAATGTTTTATTTTTGTCAAATATATATCCATTCCTTTTTATCTATATGAATATATACAGGTATAGATATATAAAGATTTACATAGAAATATATTTTTAAAATAACTTTTTCTCCTATGTGAAGAACATTGGAATGTAAAATATTTGCACTAAATATGCAGTAAAATGCATTAAATATTAAAATTGATTAAGAATGCTTTTTTCAAGTATTAATGTATTTGAGTGTAAAGTGCTCTAAAGTGTATATATATAGGTGAAACTCGAAAAATTAGAATATCGTGCAAAAGTTATTATTTTTTCACTAATGCAACTTAAAAGGTGAAACTAATATATGAGATAGACTCATTACATGCAAAGCAAAATAGTTCAGCCGTGGCCCGTGATTTGTCATAATTGTGATGATTATAGCTTACAGCTCATGAAAACCCCAAATCCACAATCTCAGAAAATTAGAATATTACATGCATTACATACATCGATTAGGGGTGTTTAGACTCGGGGGTTTATGTTAGGATGTTAGGTGTAAACGTAACTTTTTTCAACCATAAACATCAAAGGGGTATATTTCATTCTCTTGCAGCATCGAACCTAAGCTTTTGGTGCTTTCAGACTCCCATTGATTTCTATGGCATCCCCGGCCTCAAGGGTGGCGGTTTGAAAACCATTTACACTGCGTTGTAATATCCGCAAGCTTACCTGTTGAATGTTTGATAAATTGGGAAAAGTGTCAAATAGAGTCTGTAATGATGTAAGCATTAATCTGCATCGGATTGAGATTGCGGGCTTGCATGTTACGTCACAAATTTCAACATTTGCTGATCTTGACGCCTTGATAACTAGGTCGGATCAATCTCACAACAATTACAATGCAGAATTCCAGCGTATTTTCGGTTGACGCTTTCATAAATATACCCCCATATATATATACCTTTAACCCTTATACAAAAATGTTATTAATATTTATATGAATAATTTTATCAGATAGTGTATATATGAGTGTAACTGTTTATTGTAATCTATTTATGTTGTGTTTAGAGCACATTGTACTCTCCAAACCAGACAAGTGCAAATTTAAGTTGCACTTGAGCAACCGTGTTTACATTCAACTTGTAATACGAAATACGCGTGCAATTTAGCGCAGTCATGATATTGCATATTGCTCTCCACGCTAACAAAAGCCAACAATACTGTGAGTGAATACAGATTATTTTTTACGTAATCAGTAATAACCATGTCTGATTTGTGAGATGAATAATTTCATATAATTTGTGTCATTTTATTATGAAAGGGACAATAAATGCTGGGTACAAAAAGAGTATCACATTTATTGCTCACAGTGCTATCTTCCTCTGGTGTGTGCAGCAATCTACAAAGCTAACCTAGTGCTGGTTAAAGTAGCTCGGCATCTCACACTGGGTGCTGCCATCTTGGTACTTAAGTATTCTCACATTTACAGATCAGTGTTGTCTTCTTGACATATCAAATCATATTGTGCACCTCAATTTACCGTGCACAGTACACTTTATTATTCCTGAGAGCTGTTTATATGTCTGTAACCTATAGATCTATCTCTTCTGATTTCTATTGTGTGAGCTGAAGAGCACAGTACAAAGTGGGAGCTGAATGCTCTTTATTATTCCTGAGAGCTGTTTATATGTCTGTAACCTATAGATCTATCTCTTCTGATTTCTATTGTGTGAGCTGAAGAGCACAGTACAAAGTGGGAGCTGAATGCTCTTTATTATTCCTGAGAGCTGTTTATATGTTCTGTAACCTATAGATCTATCTCTTCTGATTTCTATTGTGTGAGCTGAAGAGCACAGTACAAAGTGGGAGCTGAATGCACGTTATTATTCCTGAGAGCTGTTTTATATGTTCTGTAACCTATAGATCTATCTCTTCTGATTTCTATTGTGTGAGCTGAAGTGCAAGGTACAAAGTGGGAGCTGAATGCACTTTATTATTCCTGAGAGCTGTTTATATGTTCTGTAACCTATAGATCTAACTCTTCTGATTTCTATTGTGTGAGCTGAAGATCACAGTACAGAGAGGGAGCTGAATGCTGTTTATTATTCCTGAGAGCTGTTTATATGTCTGTAACCTATAGATCTATCTCTTCTGATTTCTATTGTGTGAGCTGAAGTGCAAGGTACAAAGTGGGAGCTGAATGCTGTTTATTATTCCTGAGAGCTGTTTATATGTTCTGTAACCTATAGATCTAACTCTTCTGATTTCTATTGTGTGAGCTGAAGATCACAGTACAGAGAGGGAGCTGAATGCTGTTTATTATTCCTGAGAGCTGTTTATATGTTCTGTAACCCAGTGATTTTTATTATTTTTTTTGCCATGGCACACTTAATTGCATTAAAAAATCCTGTGGCACACCACCATCCCAAAATTTAAAAAAAAAATCACACATTGTGTCCTAATACAGCATATATATATATATATACACATACACACAAACAAACACAGACACACACACATACTGTATGTATTGTGCTGTTATGCCATACCTCCTGCAAACTACCCCTGCACTGGGAGTAAAAAACTATAAAGTTTAAAAAATGTCACACTGTTGTCAGTCTGCCGTGGCACACCTGAGGATCTCTCACGGCACACTAGTTGAAAAACACTGCTGTAACCTATAAATCTAACTCTTCTGATTCATTTTTATTTCTAGTGCTGCAATTAGCGCTGCGAGCGCATAAAAATAAAAATCAAGTCACAAAAATCTATATAGTAACATGAAGGTGAGCATATACATTTGTATCACTGACATGTGAACTTGTCCTGTTCGCTCTTCCTCTAAGTGTACTAAGAAGTTGGCGATGCATATATTGATAACTAGAAAATCGAGCTTTACATCTATGAAAAATATATGTATTGAAAATGGACCCCTTAAAGTTAGCATTAGGGATATAGAAACTTTAATCAAGCCTTATATTATGGGTTGAATGAAAATTGCACTCAACTAATAAGCACATTGTGTTTCTCTCACACACTCTTTTCTATACCCCTTTATAATCGCAAAATAAAATCCGATCGAGCACAGATGGATAGACAGGTCTGGTTAAGTTTCAAAAGGAGCGTAGAGCCAGTACTCCTAAGTCCTATATTATGGGCAGAATAATGAATAGACCTGACCAATAAGAGCAATGCTTTGTAACACACCTTCTGCTACCTACTCCACATACGATAAACCTAACCAATAAGAACAGAGTTCTTGTACACACCTCCTGTCACACACTCCGTATACGATAAAGAAAACGGCATAGTAAGATAGTAGAAACAAAGGCTGATTATGCTTGAATAAGCTACAATTATCGTACAAGCCTAATAGATAAGTTAATACCCAGTTACTGCTAAGGATCACTCTTTCCCTAGATGTAATTACATAGAGATCGATCATCTCGATACTGAATACATAATCCTATAAGATATAATATACAAAAGTAAGGGTCTGAACAATCCGATCGAGCACAGATGGATAGACAGGTCTGGTTAAGTTTCAAAAGGAGCGTAGAGCCAGTACTCCTAAGTCCTATATTATGGGCGGAACAATGAATAGACCTGACCAATAAGAGCAATGCTTTGTAACACACCTTCTGCTACCTACTCCACATACGATAAAACTAACCAATAAGAACAGTGTTCTTGTACACACCTCCTGTCACATACTCCGTATATGATAAACGAAACGGTATAGTAAGATAGTAGAAACAAAGGCTGATTATGCTTGAATAAGCTACAATTATCGTACAAGCCTAATAGATAAGTTAATACCCAGTTACTGCTAAGGATTACTCTTTCCCTAGATGGAATTACATAGAGATCGATCATCTCGATACTGAATACATAATCCTATAAGATATAATAAACAAGAGTAAGGGTCTGAACAATTGGTCTAAATCTATTATCAGCAGATATATCTATCTTTTTACGGGAATATCTATATTTATATAAGGGCATATGCTGACACTGTATAAACAAATCCTAATGCAAACCGGAAGTTATTGGACAAAAATACCGGAAGAATTCAACAGCTGATAATCCACAAGTCGGATTCAGAAACACATAATTTAAGGGATAATCTAAGCAAAATATATGAAATGAATATCATAAAGACATACTAAATCTATAATATTAAACTATAGGTGAAAGATATTCAGAAATGAGTATTTTAATCACTTTCAACGAAACAGGAAGTATTATGCAATCACTTCCGGTCTGCATTTAGTGAATCGGTATAAAAGATCACCCAGAACTGTATAATCCAGTCTTGAAAAAGGTCTAGTACAGACCGAAACGCGTCGACTGGTGAGTCTTCCTCCTTCTATTTTACTTGAGAAATTACGCTCTGCACTATTGTGTGTTTGTTTTTTACTTTAGGTGAGATTTGGGTCGGCCGGGCCCCTGATGAGATTCTGATATACCACCACTGTCCAGTACTGCTAAGGTTGCAGGCAATTTTTCTTCATAGGATTTATTAGGAACACTTTCTACTTGTTATGTTTGTATTTAACAGTGGCCACTGATTTTTTTCTTGATTTTTTTTTTATTTTTAGCATTTTTTTAACTTTGTCTTCTTTTTTTCATCACGACTTTTTGACTGTATGGATTGAACACTGCAATTTGGATTTAACACTATTTTTTGGAGGACTTTTGTTTTTAGTGACATTTTTACTTTCTGTTTGAAGATTCACATTTGTTGGTTCACCTTTTTAAGGGTGATGTTTTACAATTTGCTTTGATTGAAGTTTGTTTTATCAAGTATCTACTGAATTTTACACCATGATTATCATTTGATTGAAGTTTGTTTTATCAAGTATCTATTACATTTTACACCATTATTATCATTTTTTATTTTGGCATCACCACCTTACCATTATTTATTTAGTTGGTTAAACAAAAGAAATTGAAACCCTATTGTTTCAATAAGCACTTAGTTTCACTTTTTGCACCACCCACATTTTTATACAATTGTCGGAATTTATTAGCACATTAGCTAACAACATTTCAGTTACCACTAAAAGCTAATCCCACCTAGAAAGGGGATTATCCCATCCAGAAATACTGAGACACCAGTATAGATAGGTCAAATACCAGTTACCTGTAAGAGAATCAGCTGTGAATTTTATATTGTTTTGAGAATTTTATGCTGTTTTTATACATATATATATATATATATATATATATATATATATGTCTGTTTATAACATGGATCCATATCTGTAAGAAAATAAAGTGTAATTTTATAATTTTAAAACAAACTGGTTTAATCCAATTGTTTAGACCCAGCCTTTCAGGTGCTTTGGTTTCAAGTTCTACCTATTTATTTATTCTTATTGACTACTAGGAGTCAATATCCACAGCCAGGGTCATTTGAGGCAGGCGCTTAGTGTACCACCTACTGTTACTTCTTCTGATTTCTATTGTGTGAGCTAAAGAGCACAGTACAGAGTACAAGCTGAATGCTCTTTATTATTCCTGAGAGCTGTTTATATGTTCTGTAACCGATAATTCTAACTCTTCTGATTTCTATTGTGTTAGCTGAAGAGCAAGGTACAGAGTACTATGAATGCTCTTTATTATTCCTGAGAGCTGTTTTATATGTTCTGTAACCGATAAATCTAACTCTTCTGATTTCTATTGTGTGAGCTGAAGTGCACAGTACAGAGTGGGAGCTGAATGCACTTTATTATTCTTGAGAGCTGAAGTGTAAGGTACAGAGTGGGAGCTGAATGCTGTTTATTATTCTTGAGAGCTGAAGTGTAAGGTACAGAGTGGGAGCTGAATGCACTTTATTATTCTTGAGAGCTGAAGTGTAAGGTACAGAGTGGGAGCTGAATGCTGTTTATTATTCTTGAGAGCTGAAGTGTAAGGTACAGAGTGGGAGCTGAATGTATTTTATTATTCTTGAGAGCTGAAGTGTAAGGTACAGAGTGGGAGCTGAATGCACTTTATTATTCTTGAGAGCTGAAGTGTAAGGTACAGAGTGGGAGCTGAATGCACTTTATTATTCTTGAGAGCTGAAGTGTAAGGTACAGAGTGGGAGCTGAATGCACTTTATTATTCTTGAGAGCTGAAGTGTAAGGTACAGAGTGGGAGCTGAATGCTGTTTATTATTCTTGAGAGCTGAAGTGTAAGGTACAGAGTGGGAGCTGAATGCACTTTATTATTCTTGAGAGCTGAAGTGTAAGGTACAGAGTGGGAGCTGAATGCACTTTATTATTCTTGAGAGCTGAAGTGTAAGGTACAGAGTGGGAGCTGAATGCACTTTATTATTCTTGAGAGCTGAAGTGTAAGGTACAGAGTGGGAGCTGAATGCACTTTATTATTCTTGAGAGTTGAAGTGTAAGGTACAGAGTGGGAGCTGAATGCTGTTTATTATTCTTGAGAGCTGAAGTGTAAGGTACAGAGTGGGAGCTGAATGCACTTTATTATTCTTGAGAGCTGAAGTGTAAGGTACAGAATGGGAGCTGAATGCACTTTATTATTCTTGAGAGTTGAAGTGTAAGGTACAGAGTGGGAGCTGAATGCTGTTTATTATTCTTGAGAGTTGAAGTGTAAGGTACAGAGTGGGAGCTGAATGCACTTTATTATTCTTGAGATTTGAAGTGTAAGGTACAGGGTGGGAGATGAATGCACTTTATTATTCTTGAGAGCTGAAGTGTAAGGTACAGCTGTCAAAACATAGATAATATTAATTGTCTGTTAAGGTGCACTGCTTGTATCACAGGATGGGGACGATTAAACAATGTGCGAGTGGACATGATCTTGTCATGATCTTGTCCGCCGCACATTGATAAATACCGACAGCATAAGCTGTCGGCATTTATCTTGTACAAGCATTCCTTGTAAACTGCTCGTGCAATGCTGCCCCCTGCACATTCATAGCCAATCGGCCGCTAGCAGGGGGTGTCATTCAACCCGATCGTATGCAATCAGGCGGATTGCTGTCCGCCGCCTTAGAGGTGGCGGACGAGTTAAGGAGCAGCGATCTTAAGACTGCTGCTTCTTAACTCCTGTTTCCAGCAAGCCTGAAGGTTCACACGGAAACAGATGCATTTAAATGCATACAGGGCTTGATAGATCGTCACCTTTGTGTGAATATGTGCACCCAAGGGCCAGATTGCAAGTGGCCGAGTGATATCAGATTGTCACGTTCCTTTGTGCAAGTTAAATTGTACTAATTTTACAACTTGAAAGTAAAAGCGAACGCTTGAGCGCATTCGCAATTTATACTAGAATGATTACAGCGAGCTCAGAGCTCTGGTTAAAGGGACAGTATACACTCATTTTCATATAACTGCATGTAATAGACACTACTATAAAGAATACGATGCACAGATACTGATATAAAAATCCAGTATAAAATGGTTTAAAAACTTACTTAGAAGCTTTCAGTTTAGCTCTGTTGAAAAGGCAGTTGGAAAGCCCACTGCAAGTGGCAAATAAGACACTACCCCCCTCCCCCTTCTTTTGCATATGAAAAGACCCTTTAAACAAACAGGAGCAAGCTGGAGAAGGTAGCTGATGGTATTCAAATAAAACTTTGGGGCTTGGTTAGGAGTCTGAAAATCAGAGCAATGTTCTTTAAAAATAAGCAAAATTATAATTTTTAAAAAAAAACAAACTTTATGGGCTATATACTGTATGTGTATGTATATTTATGTCTATAAACTGTGTGTGTTTGTATATTTATGTCTGTATACTGTATGTGTATGTATATTTATGTCTATATACTGTGTGTATGTATATTTATGTCTATATACTGTGTGTATGTATATTTATGTCTGTATACTGTATGTGTATGTATATTTATGTCTATAAACTGTGTGTGTATGTATATTTATGTCTGTATACTGTATGTGTATGTATATTTATGTCTATATACTGTGTGTGTATGTATATTTATGTCTATATACTGTGTGTGTATGTATATTTAGGTCTATATACTGTGTGTGAATGTATATTTATGTCTATATACTGTGTGTATGTATATTTATGTCTATATACTGTATGTGTATGTATATTTATGTCTATATACTGTGTGTATGTATATTTATGTCTATATACTGTATGTGTATGTATATTTATGTCTATATACTGTATGTGTATGTATATTTATGTCTATATACTGTGTGTGTATGTATATTTATGTCTATATACTGTGTGTATTTATATTTATGTCTATATACTGTATGTGTATGTATATTTATGTCTATAAACTGTGTGTGTATGTATATTTATGTCTGTATACTGTATGTGTATGTATATTTATGTCTATATACTGTATGTGTATGTATATTTATGTCTATATACTGTGTGTGTATGTATATTTATGTCTATATACTGTGTGTATGTATATTTATGTCTATATACTGTATGTGTATGTATATTTATGTCTATATACTGTGTGTGTATGTATATTTATGTCTATATACTGTATGTGTGTATGTATATTTATGTCTATATACTGTGTGTGTATGTATATTTATGTCTATATACTGTATGTGTATGTATATTTATGTCTATATACTGTGTGTATGTATATTTATGTCTATATACTGTATGTGTATGTATATTTATGTCTATATACTGTGTGTGTATGTATATTTATGTCTATATACTGTATGTGTATGTATATTTATGTCTATATACTGTGTGTGTATGTATATTTATGTCTATATACTGTGTGTGAATGTATATTTATGTCTCACAAAAAGAAGGATTCAGTACACGACTGAAAATGAGTGTACATACATAGCACTCAACAACTGGTTATATTATGTTCAAAATGCTACTAGCACAAGTAAATTAAAGTTAATGTCTGGTTCAAATACTTAAAACTTAACCTTTATTGTAGGAAACTAAAATAAATATAACACTAACACGATCCTAACTATTAAAAACACAGTAGGTGGTGGGGTCAGGGCAAAAAGGCACAGGTATATAAGTGTGGTGATACCACCAGGTAATGAAAAATAAAAAATAAATAGCAACAGGACCAACCACTAAAGTGGCTATAATAAAGGATACTCTCCTGGGATTGAGTAAGGTATATATAGAAGAATAGACCTTGTCGTAGGTGGATATATAACTAGGAGTGTAAAAATCAGTGTGCTACACTTGTATAAAGGTGTAGAATAAATGGGTGTCACCATTTGTCTAGGGGGCACAGTCACTTTCGAGTGTGGTCACTAGACTTATGAAATTAAGGTTTTTAATTTGTATATTTACACCGTTTTCTCACACAGAAGTGGTAATCAGTATACTTCACTTCTGTATTTATTGAAGTATTAATTTATGCTAACATTTTCCTAGGAGCATCATCACTTAAAGCATGATCAATAAATTAATGTGATTCGTGTGTTCATGATTGTGCAACTTTTCTCACATAGGGGTGGTAATCAGATTGTTGTCCTGAGTCCCCTATATTCTATAGTAACAAAAATAATGAATATCTAGATACTTCACCCTCCCCAGTATCAGTTTATCAAAGAATTTTACTGGGGGAATCAGTGTAGCATTAATATAGAACAATCGTTGGTCTAAAGTTCTAAGTATATGGGGGTACCACTATATCCGTATGTTAGTACTAAAGGTTTGTTCTTAAGTAACACATCTAGTAACTGACAAAACCTGTCATCCCCCAGGATTGTTTATTATCAATAGTTGTACTTGGGAGAATAGTAAGGTATTAATATAGAGCAACCATGTTGTCTTAAATTCTTAGGGCAAGAAAATGTCCTTATATTCGTATAACAATACTATTATGGGTTTCTATAAGGTTGTCCGATATGTAGAAGGTGATCTGAATATAAATTTGAATCACATTTATTATATGTCTATAATCTTCAGTTCAATGCGTAACAGAGATGAACAGTAATATACTGGTTTTAATGTACCACCCTCTGCCGTATTAATAATTAATACCCAGTACTCAAACGAGTCCTGTATGTACTTCAAATCTCATCACTCTGTATAATTAATGAGAAAAAAATCGCTGTGGTGGTAGATATTTATTGCCTAACATAACGTGTTTTCAAAGCTTAATACTGAGGCTATCTGTTACTCGATAGTGGTGGTTTATGTGCTATTGGTATATATAGCACAAGGGTGGTAAGCGTATTGCCCTGTGCCAATTAGGTATTTAAACTGATGGTACTCACTGGTCACCATTTCTAAGTAACAAAATATTCAGGCATATTACCGCCATACTAATCAGTTAATAGCTAATTTTGGGAGAACCAACAGGTCAAATAAAGTTAAAGTAAAAGTTTAAAAGTTTTTACATTCTAAGTCCCCAACCATCCGTTACTGCTAATTAAAAAACAAACAACAAAAGCACAACCGGAGCGAGACACTAAGTCTCCGCTCCCCCTAACATGTTTCGCCGGAGGCTTTTTCAAAAGTGGGGCGGCCGTGTGTGTATGTATATTTATGTCTATATACTGTGTGTATGTATATTTATGTCTATATACTGTGTGTGTATGTATATTTATGTCTATATACTGTATGTGTATGTATATTTATGTCTATATACTGTGTGTGTATGTATATTTATGTCTATATACTGTATGTGCATGTATATTTATGTCTATATACTGTGTGTGTATGTATATGTATGTCTATAAACTGTGTGTGTATGTATATTTATGTCTATATACTGTATGTGTATGTATATTTATGTCTATATACTGTGTGTGTATGTATATTTATGTCTATATACTGTGTGTATGTATATTTATGTCTATATACTGTATGTGTAGGTATATTTATGTCTGTATACTGTATGTGTATGTATATTTATGTCTATATAATGTGTGTGTATGTATATTTATGTCTATATACTGTGTGTGAATGTATATTTATGTCTATATACTGTGTGTATGTATATTTATGTCTATATACTGTATGTGTATGTATATTTATGTCTATATACTGTGTGTGTATGTATATTTATGTCTATATACTGTGTGTATTTATATTTATGTCTATATACTGTATGTATATGTATATTTATGTCTATAAACTGTGTGTGTATGTATATTTATGTCTGTATATTGTATGTGTATGTATATTTATGTCTATATACTGTATGTGTATGTATATTTATGTCTATATACTGTGTGTGTATGTATATTTATGTCTATATACTGTATGTGTATGTATATTTATGTCTATATACTGTGTGTATGTATATTTATGTCTATATACTGTATGTGTATGTATATTTATGTCTATATACTGTGTGTGTATGTATATTTATGTCTATATACTGTATGTGTATGTATATTTATGTCTATATACTGTGTGTGTATGTATATTTATGTCTATATACTGTATGTGTGTATGTATATTTATGTCTATATACTGTGTGTATGTATATTTATGTCTATAAACTGTGTGTGTATGTATATTTATGTCTATATACTTTATGTGTATGTATATTTATGTCTATATACTGTGTGTGTATGTATATTTATGTCTATATACTGTGTGTGTATGTATATTTATGTCTATATACTGTGTGTGTATGTATATGTATGTCTATATACTGTGTGTGTATGTATATTTATGTCTATATACTGTGTGTATGTATATTTATGTCTATAAACTGTGTGTGTATGTATATTTATGTCTATATACTGTATGTGTATGTATATTTATGTCTATATACTGTGTGTGTATGTATATTTATGTCTATATACTGTATGTGTATGTATATTTATGTCTATATACTGTATGTGTATGTATATGTATGTCTATAAACTGTGTGTGTATGTATATTTATGTCTATATACTGTATGTGTATGTATATTTATGTCTATATACTGTGTGTGTATGTATATTTATGTCTATATACTGTATGTGTATGTATATTTATGTCTATATACTGTGTGTGTATGTATATTTATGTCTATATACTATGTGTATGTATATTTATGTCTATATACTGTGTGTGTATGTATATTTATGTCTATATACTGTGTGTATGTATATTTATGTCTATATACTGTGTGTGTATGTATATTTATGTCTATATACTGTGTGTATGTATATTTATGTCTATATACTATGTGTATGTATATTTATGTCTATATACTGTATGTGTATGTATATTTATGTCTATATACTGTGTGTGTATGTATATTTATGTCTATATACTGTATGTGTATGTATATTTATGTCTATATACTGTGTGTGTATGTATATTTATGTCTATATACTGTATGTGTATGTATATTTATGTCTATATACTGTGTGTGTATGTATATTTATGTCTATATACTGTATGTGTATGTATATTTATGTCTATATACTGTGTGTGTATGTATATTTATGTCTATATACTGTATGTGTATGTATATTTATGTCTATATACTGTGTGTGTATGTATATTTATGTCTATATACTGTGTGTATGTATATTTATGTCTATATACTGTGTGTGTATGTATATTTATGTCTATATACTGTGTGTATGTATATTTATGTCTATATACTGTGTGTGTATGTATATTTATGTCTGTATACTGTATGTGTATGTATATTTATGTCTATATACTGTGTGTGTATGTATATTTATGTCTATATACTGTATGTGTATGTATATTTATGTCTATATACTGTATGTGTATGTATATTTATGTCTGTATACTGTATGTGTATGTATATTTATGTCTATATACTGTGTGTATGTATATTTATGTCTATATACTGTATGTGTATGTATATTTATGTCTATATACTGTGTGTGTATGTATATTTATGTCTGTATACTGTATGTGTATGTATATTTATGTCTATATACTGTGTGTGTATGTATATTTATGTCTATATACTGTGTGCGTATGTATATTTATGTCTATATATGTGTACATATGTAAATATTTATTTATATGTTTACATATGTATTTACAGACATATATACACATATAAACACGTAAATATATTTGTACACATAAATAGACATATACATAAGTACATTGGAGCTCTTTGCAATTAAGTAGATGAAAACACGTAAAAACATATTTATGAAATATTCATATTTAATAAAGTGTTATACAGTGTATTTACTGTAAATATTTCACATACCAATGTTTTTCACATAAGGGAATATGTTCTCGGTATTTGTAAATAGATATTACTATATATTTATATATATATATATATATATATATATATATATATCTTTACCTATATATAATCATGTGTACATAGTAAAGGCATAAATCTAAATTTGTGCAAAAAAACCCCATTTTGTATATATATATATATATATATATATATATATATATATATATATATATATATATATATATGTGTGTATTTCCGAATAAATAGAACAAATTGTGCTATGTGGAGAACATTGGAATGTGCAATATTCATACTTTAATGTTGGGTTCGCGCACATGAGAATATGTGGTTGGGTCAACGCAAGTAGAGGTTTTTTTTTTTACTCCATTAAATTCTATGGGGCCTAATTATTTATGGGGCCAAAATATGCCCCTGTTTCCGCGCAAGCCTTCAGGCTCACCAGAAACAGAAGTTATGAAGCACCGAGGCTCTATAACTTGTTTGCCTGCTCTGAGGCAGCCGACATCAATCCACCCGATCCTATACGATCGGGCTGATTGACACCCCCTGCTAGCGGCCGATTGGCTGCGAATCTGCATGGGGCGGCATTGCACAAGCAGTTCACAAGACCCGCTTGTGCAATGATAAATGCCAAGGGGGATATATATCAAGCCGTCAACCGCAAATACGGCGGAATTCCGCAGCGTAATTGTGGCGAGCTTGATCCAACCTAGTTATTAAAGCCTACAGACCACCAAAAGTTAAAATTTGTGACGTAACATACGATCCGCCGGTCTTAATCCAATGCAGATCGATGCTTACATCATTACAGATGTTCCGAATACACATTCAGCTCTATTTGACAACTTTTCCAAGTTATCAAATTTCTAACAGTTACGCTCGCGGCTATTCCGGCCCAGCATACCTGGTTTTCAATCCGCCACCCTGGATTCTGCTATAGAAATCAATGGGAGTCTGAAAGCACCGAAAGCTTATGTTCGAGGCTGCCCGATATCCCATTGATTTGTATAGTCGAAAACATGTAACGTTTACACCTAACACCCTAACATAAGCCCCAAGTCTAAACACCCCTAATCTGCCGCCCCCGACATCGCTGCAACCTACATAAAGTTATTAACCCCTATTTCGCCGCTCCTGGACCCCGCCGCAACCTAAATAAAGTTATTAACCTGTATCCCAACGCTCCCGGACCCCACCGCCACTAAATAAATGTATTAACCCCTAAACCTCTGGCCTCCCACATCACTACCATTAACTAAACCTATTAACCCCTAAACTGCCAGCCCCCCACATTGCCATAAACTAAATTAAGCTATTAACCCCTAAACCTAATAACCCGCTAAATTTACATTAAAATTACAACATCCCTATCTCTCAAATAAATTAAAACTTTCCTGTAGAATTAAAATGAACTATTTTTAAAATATTAATTAACCTACCTTAACTATTATCCTACAATTACATTAAACTAGCAATTAAATTAACTAAATTACATATTAAAAAACCCTAACCCTACTCAAATTATTTAAATCTACTATTAAACATTATAAAAAAATTACTAAATTAAAAAAAAATAAACCCTAAGTTACAAAAAATAAAAAACACTAAATTACGACAAAAAACACCTAATCTAATAGCCCTATCAAAATAAAAAAGCCCCCCAAAATAAAAAAAACCCTAGCCTACAATAAACTACCAATGACCCTTAAAAGGGCCCTTTGTGGGGCATTGCCCCAAATAAATCAGCTCTTTTACCTGGCAAAAAAAAAAATACAATCACCCCCCAACAGCAAAACCCACAACCCAACCAACCCCCCCCCCCAAATAAAAACCCTATCTAAAATAACCTAAGCTTCCCTTTGCCCTGAAAAGGGCATTTGTATGGGCATTGCCCTTAAAAGGGCATTTAGCTTTTTTACCTGCCCAGACCCTACTCTAAAAATAAAACCCACCCAAAAAACCCTTAAATAAACTTAACACCCCTGACGATCCACTTACAGTTATTGAAGTCCCGCTTGAAGGATCCATCCAGCCAGCAAGAAGCCTTCATCTAGGTGGCCTCTTCCATCTTCATCCAGCCGGCAAAGTCTTTATCCATGCGGCCTCTTCTATCTTCATCCATCCGGCGCGGAGCGGGTCCATCTTGTAAACATAGGGTGCGGAGCTCCTCTTCAATACGGTCGCCGCCGTAAACTGGATCTTCAATGCAAGTGTCATCATCCAAGATGGCGTCCCTTGCATTCCTATTGTCTGAAAGGTTCCAATCAGCCTATAGGATTAGAGCTGCTAAAATCCTATTGGCTGTTCCAATCAGCCAATATGATTTGAGCAGCTCTCATCCTATTGGCTGTTCCAATTAGCCAAAAGGATTGAACTCTCATCCTTTCAGCCAATAGGAATACAAGGGACGCCATATGGATGACGTCACTTGCATGGAAGATCCAGTTTACGGCGGCGACCGTATTGAAGAGGAGCTCTGCGCCGGTTGTCTTTAGGATGTACCTGCTCCGTGTCGGATGGATGAAGATAGAAGAGGCCACATGGATGAAGACTTTGCCGGCTGGATGAAGATGGAAGAGGTCGCCCGGATGAAGACTTCTTGCCGGCTGGATGGAATCTTCAAGTGGGACCTCAATAACTGTAAGTGGATCATCGGGGGTTAGTGTTAGGTTTATTTAAGGGTTTTTTGGTGGGTTTTATTTTTAGAGTAGGGTCTGGGCAGGTAAAAGAGCTAAATGCCCGTACAAATGCCCTTTTCAGGGCAAAGGGGAGCTTAGGTTATTTTAGATAGGGTTTTCATTTGGGGGGGGTGGTTGGTTGGGTTGCGGGTTTTACTGAGCTGATTTATTTGGGGCAATGCCCCACAAAAGGCCCTTTTGAGGGCCATTGGTAGTTTATTGTAGGCTAGGGTTTTTTTTTTATTTTGGGGGGCTTTTTTATTTTGATAGGGCTATTAGATTAGGTTAATTCTTTTTTATTTTTGATAATGTGTTTTTTTCCCCGTAATTTAGTGTTTTTTATTTTTTTGTAAGTTTGCATGTATTTTTTTTTTAATTTAGTAGTTTTTTTTATAATGTTTAATAGTAGATTTAAATAATTTGAGTAGGGTTAGGGTTTTTTAATATGTAATTTAGTTAATTTAATTGCTAGTTTAATGTAATTGTAAGATAATAGTTAGGGTAGGTTAATTAATAGTTTAAAAATAGTTAATTTAATTCTACAGGTAAGTTTTAATTTATTTGAAGATAGGGATGTTGTAATTTTAATGTAAACTTAGCGGTTTGTTAGGTTTAGGGGTTAATAGCTTAATTTAGTTTATGGCGATGTGGGGGGCTGGCGGTTTAGGGGTTAATAGGTTTAGTTAATGGTAGTGATGTGGTCCGGGAGCGGCGGGATAGGGGTTAAAAACTTTATCTAGTTGCGGCGGGGTCCGGGAGCGGTGGGATAGGGGTTAATAACTTTATTAAAGTTGCAGCGGGGTCCGGGAGCAGCGGGATAGGGGTTAAACATTTTAGTATGGTAGCGGCGTTTAGTGACAGGGTATAAATAAAGTTGGTAAAAAGCCAAACAGATGCGAGATCGATGACTGCTAGTTAACAATAGTCCGATGCTCATTGCCTCGTACTTGGTGCACGTCTTTTTTCCGGCTTTTTTATAAATATGGAGATCATATTCAGGTCCGCAGCCGCGATCTTAGGCGATGTTAGGCAAGCGTATTGGTGCCTGTGAATGCAGCATAGTTGAGCCTTTGATAAATATCCCCCCAACAGCGTATGCTGTTGGTATTTATCGATGTGCAGCGGACATGATATTCTACATCGGTATAAATAAATTGGCCCCTATGGGCAAATATTTTTTGGGGCACAAGATATTCTAAGTTCGGCTTTTTTTGCTCATCAGGTTAATGGGTCATCAAAAACAGTTTACTTTCAATTCCTAATATGAGCGTAACCCAACGTGTGCAAAAAGCTTACTTCTAGGCCAGTTAATGCTCAAGTGGGAGCGTTAAATAGCGCTCCACTTGTAGTCAAACACCAAGATGGCTGCCCCCAGTATAACGATGCCGAGCTTAACCAATTGGCTACTGACATGGTTTAAAATTGTACAACATCTATTAAAGACAGCTGCAGGATGAAAATAACAGTATTGTGAGTAGTTGTATTCAGCAATTTAATGTCCCGTTATGTTTTTATGTCAGTACATTTAATTGTAATAATAAACAACTTGCCTTTGATCACAGTTTAGTTGTGTACAAGATTAATAGTTTGATTTCAACTATGTATTTTATTAAACAATGGAAAGGATCAAGGGAAAGATTACGAGTGGAGCGTTAATTAACTCTCTTTTGCTCTCTCTCCCCTCTCTCTTTTGCTCTCTCTCTCTTTTGCTCTCTCTCTCCTCTCTCTCTTTTGCTCTCTCTCCACCTCTCTATTTCTCTCTCTCCCCCTCTCTTTTGCTTTCTCTCCCCTCTCTCTTTTGCTTTCTCTCTCCCCTCTCTTTTGCTCTCTCTCCCCTCTCTTGTTTGCTCTCTCTCTCCCCCTCTATTTTGCTATCCCTCCCCCCCCTCTCTTTTGCTCTATCTCCCCTCTCTTGTTTGCTCTCTCTCTCCCCCTTTCTTTTGCGCTCTCTCTCCCCCTCTCTTTTGCTATACTTCTCCCCCCTCTCTTTTGCTCTCCCTCTCCCCCCTCTCTTTTGCTCTCCCCCTCTCATTTGCTCTCCCTCTCCCCTATCTTTTGCTCTCTCTCTCCCCTTTCTTTTGCTCTCTCTCTCCCCTCTCTTTTGCTCTCTCTCTCCAAAGGGCTTCAATGTACTTCTATATATGTCTATATATGTGTACACATGTATTTATGTGTTTATATGTGTATATATGTCGGTAAACACACACACACACACACACACATATATATATACAGGTAGCCCTCAGTTTACGGCGGGGTTAGGTTCCAGAAGGTATGGTTGTAAATCGAAACCATTGTAAATTGAAACCCAGTTTATATTGTAAGTCAATGGGAAGTGAGGGAGTTAGGTTCCAGGCCCCTCTCAAAATTGTCATAAGTAACACCTAATACATTATTTTTAAAGCTTTGAAATGAAGACTTTAAATGCTAAACAGCATTATAAACCTAATACAATAATCACACAACACAGAATATATAATTAAACTAAGTTAAATTAACAAAAAACATTTGCTAAACAGCATTTTAAACCTAATACAATAATCACACAACACAGACTTCACTTGCATTTTTCTGCAAACAGTTCTTTCTATGCATTCCAATCTGGACTGATTTATAGACAGGAAGATCTTGTTCCTTTGCAAGCTCCTCGATAGCTCAGGTCTGGTTAAACTGATTAATTTCAGCTTGCTTGGCTTGCATATCTTTGCTGCAAAACAAGTGAACAGCTCCACCTACTGGCTATTTTAAACAATGCACTGCTTCTCAATGCTTTTCAATAGCAGTCACATGACAGAAAAAAAGGTTGTTATTCTGAAATGGTGCAAATTGAACCATTGTAAACCGAGGGCCACCTGTATATATATATATATATATATATATATATATATATATATATATATTTATATATATATATATGAAACAGCGGGTGTTCCAGCACTCCGACCTTGGTAAATAGTCCAGAACCTGGGTGCACTCCTCAAAAAATATACAAAACAGATTTTAGAAATGAAGGGCACTCTCAGGGTTTGTGATAATTGCGTGTCAGCAAAATATTTTCTTTTATTGTTCTTAGTAACAACATTTATTGGTCGACGTTTCGGCTTTCACAGAAGCCTTCATCAAGACGAATCAAAACTGTAGAATAAAAGAAAAAACAACCAATATTTGCAACCACATGTGATCAACAATACAATACATACACCGATCACCAAATATTTATGCTAATCAAATTAAACAGGGACAACCCATGGACCCCAAACAAGGATATCTAGCATGACATAACAACCATGGCCACAACCTGCCACGTGATAGCACCAATAATACTGGGACCGCTCATCTAACATAAATGTGTCCAGCAGAGAAATAACCGTACTATTAAAACATGGGAGAACCTGCGTGCGAATAGAACTATAGGTAAGATGAGCCAAACTTGTACTCAGTACAGAATTGTTGCATCAATGAATGAGAAGGGGATTTTTCTTCTGAGAGGACAAGTTGCGCTTCTCATTCATTGATGCAACAATTCTGTACTGAGTACAAGTTTGGCTCATCTTACATATAGTTCTTTTCGCACGCAGGTTCTCCCGTGTTTTAATAGTACGTTTATTTCTCTGCTGGACACATCTATGTTAGATGAGCGGTCCCAGTATTATTGGTGCTATCATGTGGCAGGTTGTGGCCATGGTTGTTATGTCATGCTAGATATCCTTGTTTGGGGTCCATGGGTTGTCCTGGTTTTATTTGATTAGCATAAATATTTGGTGATGGGTGTATGTATTGTATTGTTGATCACATGTGGTTGCAAATATTGGTTGTTTTTTCTTTTATTCTACAGTTTTGATTTGTCTTGATGAAGGCTTCTGTGAGAGCCGAAACGTCGACCAATAAATGTTGTTACTAAGAGCAATAAAAGAAAATATTTTGCTGACACGCAATTATCACAAACCCTGAGAGTGCCCTTCATTTCTAAAATCTAGTATATAAAGAGAGAGTTGTGTGTACTCACAACACACCACGCCCTTAGGGGGCGCTTCCTCAGTTTCAGCTTGGTATATACTATCCTATATTATAAAAGACAAGTGTTTGTCTGAAGCCGTCATGCGCAGTACAGACAAACACTTGGCTTTAGACAGCTGATCGCACGCGCACGAGAGAGAGAGAGAGAGAGAGAGAGCGAGAGAGAGAGAGAGAGAGAGAGAGAGAATATATATATATGAATGAATGAATATAACACGGCCCGTGTGAACGGGCTTTAGGACTAGTGAGTAAATATTTGATTAAGTCTAAAAAATAAGTAATCATTCAATGGTATAAGCTATATACCATAGCACAAATAGGTGACAACAAATGTAAAACAATGTTAAAATTTGAGAGAGAGAGAGAGAGAGAGAGAGAGAGAGAGAGAGAGAGAGAGAGAATATATATATATGAATGAATGAATATAACACGGCCCGTGTGAACGGGCTTTAGGACTAGTGAGTAAATATTTGATTAAGTCTAAAAAATAAGTAATCATTCAATAGTATAAGCTATATACCATAGCACAAATAGGTGACAACAAATGTAAAACAATGTTAAAATTTGAAACAAAAATATAAAAACAATAATAATAATAGCAACAATAATAATGTCAATGTTGGTAATAAAAGAAAAGTAAGAATAAAAGATACATAAAATCAAAAAGAAACTGTCGGCTAGATTTAGAGTTTGGCGTTAGCCGTCAAAACCAGCGTTAGAGGCTCCTAACGCTGGTTTTGGGCTACCGCTGGTATTTGGAGTCTTGTAGGTAAGGGTCTAACGCTCACTTTGCAGCCGCGACTTTTCCATACCGCAGATCCCCCTACGCCATTTGCGTATCCTATCTTTTCAATGGGATCTTCCTAACACCGGTATTTAGAGTCTTGGCTGAAGTAAGCGTTAGAAATCTAACGACAAAACTTCAGCCGCAGAAAAAAGTCAGTAGTTAAGAGCTTTCTTGGCTAACGCCGGTTCATAAAGCTCTTAACTACTGTGCTCTAAAGTACACTAACAACCATAAACTACCTATGTACCCCTAAACCGAGGTCCCCCCAAATCGCTGCCACTCGATTAAATTTTTTTAACCCCTAATCTGCCGACCGCACACCGCTGCCACTTATGTTATACTTATGTACCCCTAATCTGCTGCCCCTAACACCGCCGACCACTATATTATATTTATTAACCCCTAATCTGCCCCCCACAACGTCGCCGCCAGCTACCTACAATAATTAACCCCTAATCTGCCGACCGGACCTCACCGCTACTATAATAAAGTTATTAACCCCTAATCCGCCTCACTCCCGCCTCAATAACCCTATAAGAAATAGTATTAACCCCTAATCTGCCCTCCCTAACATCGCCGACACCTAACTTCAATTATTAACCCCTAATCTGCCGACCGGACCTCACCGCTACTCTAATAAATTTATTAACCCCTAAAGCTAAGTCTAACACTAACACCCCCCTAAATTAAATATAATTTAAATCTAACGAAATAAATTAACTCTTATTAAATAAATTAATCCTATTTAAAGCTAAATACTTACCTTTAAAATAAACCCTAATATAGCTACAATATAAATTTTAATTATATTGTAGCTATTTTAGGATTAATATTTATTTTACAGGCAACTTTGTATTTATTTTAACCAGGTACAATAGCTATTAAATAGTTAATAACTATTTAATAGCTACCTAGTTAAAATAATTACAAAATTACCTGTAAAATAAATCCTAACCTAAGTTACAATTAAACCTAACACTACACTATCAATAAATTAATTAAATACAATACCTACAAATAAATACAATTAAATAAACTAACTAAAGTACAAAAAATAAAAAAGAACTAAGTTACAAAAAATAAAAAAATATTTACAAACATTAGAAAAATATTACAACAATTTTAAACTAATTACACCTACTCTAAGCCCCCTACTAAAATAACAAAGCCCCCCAAAATAAAAAAAATGCCCTACCCTATTCTAAAATTAAAATAGAAAAGCTCTTTTACCTTACCAGCCCTTAAAAGGGCCATTTGCGGGGCATGCCCCAAAGAATTCAGCTCTTTTGCCTGTAAAAAAAAAACATACAATACTCTCCCCCTCAACATTACAACCCACCACCCACATACCCCTAATCTAACCCAAACCCCCCTTAAATAAACCTAACACTAAGCCCCTGAAGATCTCCCTACCTTGTCTTCACCACACCGGGTTCACCGATCGGTCCAGAAGAGCCTCCGATGTCTTCATCCAAGCCCAAGCGGCTGATCTTGAAGACCTCCGGCGCGGATCCATCCTCTTCGTTCGACGTCCAACTGAAGAATGAAGGTTCCTTTAAGGGACGTCATCCAAGATGGCGTCCCTCGAATTCCGATTGGCTGATAGGATTCTATCAGCCAATCGGAATTCAGGTAGGAAAATTCTGATTGGCTGATGGAATCAGCCAATCAGATTCAAGTTCAATCCGATTGGCTGATTGGATCAGCCAATCAGATTGAGCTCACATTCTATTGGCTGTTCCGATCAGATTAGGGGTACATAGCTATAACGTAGGTTGCGGCGGTGTACGGAGCGGCAGATTAGGGGTTAATAATAAAATGCAGGTGTCAGCGATAGCGGGGGCAGCAGATTAGAGGTTAATAAGTGTAAGGTTAGGGGTGTTTAGACTCGGGGTACATGTTAGGGTGTTAGGTGCAGACTTAGGAAGAGTTTCCCCATAGGAAACAATGGGGCCGCGTTAGGAGCTGAACGCTGCTTTTTTGCAGGTGTTAGGTTTTTTTTTCAGCTTAAACTGTCCCATTGTTTCCTATGGGGGAATCGTGCACGAGCACGTTTTTGAAGCTGGCCGCGTCCGTAAGCACCGCTGGTATTGAGAGTTGCAGTGGCGGTAAATTATGCTCTACACTCCTTTTTTGGAGCCTAACGCAGCCCTTCTGTGAACTTTAAATACCAGCGGTATTTAAAAGGTGCGGCCAGAAAAAAGCATGCGTAGCTAACGCACCCCTTCTAACGCAAAACTCCAAATCTAGGCGTGTGATTGTCTATATATCCAAAGTGTCGCAAAAATCCAGACGTTGAGGCTGCACTCTGTCAAAGGATGGCTATCTAAAATCTGTTTTATATATATATATATGTGGCCAGCACTCACCGGGTCTTAAGTTCAAACACAATTTAATGCAAGTACTTGAATTAAATTGTTATTGAACTTAAGATCCGTTGAGTGAATTTACTTTTGGCTACATATACTTGCTTTTTAAAGCACCCCGGGCTGGTTGTTCTATATCCTGGACACTGTGAGTGCTATACCGGCTTGGATGAATATATATATATATATATACAAATACATATTTAGACTTGTATCTGTATGTATCTTAAACACCTTTACCTGCCTTTTATTCACCCTAACACCTAAAACATCCTATTTTTGAGCCCTTATGACTTTTTTGAGCAATATTTTTTTTAAATAATTTTTATTAGATGGTGTTATTATGAATGTAAATGTACTTTATGTATTTTTTATGTTTTGTGCATCTTTTTAGTTTCGTAAAACGGTTAACTATAGCTGTGAGGTTGAGGTAATCATTCTAGCATAAATCGCGATTGCGCTCAAGCGATCACATTTACTTTCAACTTCTAATTCCAGCGGTAAGCCCGACAAGCACAAAGACCTGCAATAAACCCTTTATCACTCACGCGCTAACGTTTGCGCTCCACTTGCAATCTGACTCTAAGTATATTACCATGTGAGCTAAACATGCACATAACCTTTAAGATTTGTAATGTATGAGCTAGGAGCCATGATATTAGATAAAAAAAACAATAAAATATGCTAAAAACATAATCATCTGATGCTTTGTAATAATGTGCTAGGATGTAACTAGTATTGCTACTTCTGTTTTCATTTGGTTTCTGATTTAGCTGAAAAAGCTTCCAGTTTGAAAACCACATGAAGCACCAAGCACAGAGATGTACACAGCCCTGTCATGTGAATAATAGACCATAATGAGTCAGTGAGGTAGACTAAACTATGACAATAACCAATTATAACCTGTTCATGATGTATAAAACAGCAGAGAGCACATTAACTGGTACTCATCTACATTATGAGGTTTGCGTTACAGCTTTTAACACTGAAAAATGGCAATTTCAGCGTAAAAGCAGTAACACAGCTATTGCGAGTCGTGCCAGTATAGCTATACCACAAGCATTTTAGCCTGTAACGCAATTTCCATTCCGCAGTAAAAAAAAATACTTCCATAGCGCCGGTATTACAGGTTGTGCATTGAGGCTAAAATCCTTGTGTTACAGCCTATACCAACATGATCCATATCGCCAGATGAGACCCGGAGTTATGAGTTTTGCGCCACAAAAATGTTTCACAAAACTCATAACTAAAGTGTTACAAAGTAAACTAACACCCATAAGCGCTTCTCTCTTTTTATTTATGCAAATTATGACACTTGGGGAAGTCTCCCTAAGTGTGATGCGGGAATCCAGACGTGGACCCGTTGCTCAGTGTGCCTAGAGGGATATGGCTGCACCTCACTGACGAGGCCCACAATAGGCCGAAACGTACGTCTGGGGTTTTGCTGTTTCTCTTGTTCAGAGAGGGATTGCCTGGTATTTCGGGGCTGGACTGTACTGTGAAGTCAGGATCAGACTGATATGCTACAGGAAAGTTCTTCTCTGTGAAAGGCACATATTGAGCAAAAAGAGGCTGCTTCTAGGGTGGTAACTAGCCATAGAACAAGCTATTATGCTATTGTTCGTTCCCAGGTTGAGCGCTTCTCTCTTTTTATTTATGCAAATTATGACACTTGGGGAAGTCTCCCTAAGTGTGATGCGGGAATCCAGACGTGGACCCGTTGCTCAGTGTGCCTAGAGGGATATGGCTGCACCTCACTGACGAGGCCCACAATAGGCCGAAACGTACGTCTGGGGTTTTGCTGTTTCTCTTGTTCAGAGAGGGATTGCCTGGTATTTCGGGGCTGGACTGTACTGTGAAGTCAGGATCAGACTGATATGCTACAGGAAAGTTCTTCTCTGTGAAAGGCACATATTGAGCAAAAAGAGGCTGCTTCTAGGGTGGTAACTAGCCATAGAACAAGCTATTATGCTATTGTTCGTTCCCAGGTTGAGCGCTTCTCTCTTTTTATTTATGCAAATTATGACACTTGGGGAAGTCTCCCTAAGTGTGATGCGGGAATCCAGACGTGGACCCGTTGCTCAGTGTGCCTAGAGGGATATGGCTGCACCTCACTGACGAGGCCCACAATAGGCCGAAACGTACGTCTGGGGTTTTGCTGTTTCTCTTGTTCAGAGAGGGATTGCCTGGTATTTCGGGGCTGGACTGTACTGTGAAGTCAGGATCAGACTGATATGCTACAGGAAAGTTCTTCTCTGTGAAAGGCACATATTGAGCAAAAAGAGGCTGCTTCTAGGGTGGTAACTAGCCATAGAACAAGCTATTATGCTATTGTTCGTTCCCAGGTTGAGCGCTTCTCTCTTTTTATTTATGCAAATTATGACACATGGGGAAGTCTCCCTAAGTGTGATGCGGGAATCCAGACGTGGACCCGTTGCTCAGTGTGCCTAGAGGGATATGGCTGCACCTCACTGACGAGGCCCACAATAGGCCGAAACGTACGTCTGGGGTTTTGCTGTTTCTCTTGTTCAGAGAGGGATTGCCTGGTATTTCGGGGCTGGACTGTACTGTGAAGTCAGGATCAGACTGATATGCTACAGGAAAGTTCTTCTCTGTGAAAGGCACATATTGAGCAAAAAGAGGCTGCTTCTAGGGTGGTAACTAGCCATAGAACAAGCTATTATGCTATTGTTCGTTCCCAGGTTGAGCGCTTCTCTCTTTTTATTTATGCAAATTATGACACTTGGGGAAGTCTCCCTAAGTGTGATGCGGGAATCCAGACGTGGACCCGTTGCTCAGTGTGCCTAGAGGGATATGGCTGCACCTCACTGACGAGGCCCACAATAGGCCGAAACGTACGTCTGGGGTTTTGCTGTTTCTCTTGTTCAGAGAGGGATTGCCTGGTATTTCGGGGCTGGACTGTACTGTGAAGTCAGGATCAGACTGATATGCTACAGGAAAGTTCTTCTCTGTGAAAGGCACATATTGAGCAAAAAGAGGCTGCTTCTAGGGTGGTAACTAGCCATAGAACAAGCTATTATGCTATTGTTCGTTCCCAGGTTGAGCGCTTCTCTCTTTTTATTTTAACACCCATAAACTACCTATTAACCTCTGAACTGCCACCCTCCCGCATCGCAAATAGTGATGTCGCGAATCTAAAATTTTCGGTTCGCGAACGGCGGACTCGAACTTCCGGTATTGTGCGCGAACCGCCATTGAATTCAATAGGCAGGCAAACTTTAAAACCTACAAGGACTCTTTCTGGCCACAATAGTGATGGAAAAGTTGTTTCAAGGGTACTAACACCTGGACTGTCGCATGCTGGAGGGGGATCCCTGGCAAAACTCCCATGGAAAATTACATAGTTTATGCAGAGTCTGCTTTTAAGCCATAATGGGTCTAAATCAACTAACATTCCCAAAGTGGCTGTCTCAAAACATCCCGGACAGAAGATAGATTGATAGATAGGATAGATAGATATACATAGATTGATAGTTAGATAGAATCGATAGAAGAGAAATAGATAGATTTGTTAGATATATAATTACCCTAATAAAGTCTAATAATTAAACATGCGTTCTTGGACCCAACTAGCTTGTGTTAATTAGTACTTTTCTTAGCACTTTAATCCCTGTACCCCCCCCCCCCCTATCGGGGGTGTTCTATATGGCCTGCCAGATTACCCTGAAAAATTATAATAATAAGACATGCGGTCTGCTACCTATTTTAACTAGGTTGTGTTTTAAGTACTACCATTCTTAGCACTTTAATCTCTGTAACTCCCCCTATTTGGTGAGGTCTATACGGCCTGGATGATTACCCATACAAAATATAATAATAAGACATCTGCTCTTGGTATGCGACCCATGGTAACTATGTTGTGTTAATTAGTAATGTCCTTCGCATTTTAATAGCTGTTACTCATACTCACCCTATTGGTGGAGGTCTATATGGCCTGAATGATTACCCTTACAAAATATAACAACCAAACATATGCTCTGGGACCCATGGTAAGTAGGTTGTGTTAAGTAGTACTGTTCTTTGCAGTTTAATACCTGTTACAACACCAAATGGTGGCAGGTCTATCTGGCCTTCATGATTAGCTGCACCCAAACCCAAAAAAAAGCCGAGTGGTCTTAGACTAACACCCATGGCTAACTCGGTTGTTTCAATTAGTACTATTCTTAGCACTTTCATCTCATCATCCCTGTTACTTCCAGGACTCTCGGTGGTGGTCTACATGGCCATCATGATTAGCCGAACAAAATACTACAATCCAACCTTTGCTCAGTCTTCATAGGCCCTTCATTGTCTGTATTTTGATAGTACAGTTCTTATTATTTTTATAGCTGATACAACACCGAATGGTGGCAGCTCTATATGGCCTGCATGATTAGCCGCACCCAATACAAAAATAAATCCAAGCGGTCTTGGATTAACACCCATGGCTAACTCTGTTGTTTCAAGTAGTACTATTCTTAGCACTTTCATCTCATCATCCCTGTTACTTCCAGGACTCTCGGTGGTGGTCTACATGGCCATCATGATTAGCCTAACCAAATACTACAATCCAACCTTGGCTCAGTCTTCCTAAGGCCCTTCATTGGCTGTATTTTGGTAGTACTGTTCTTATTAGTTTAATAGCTGATACGACACCGAATGTTGGCAGCTCTATATGGCCTGCATGAATAGCCGCACCCAAAGCCAAAAAAAAGCCAAGCGGCTTTGCACTAACACCCATGGCTAACTCTGTTGTTTCAAGTTCTACTATTCTTAGCTCTTTCATCTCATCCCTGTTACTTCCAGGACTCTCAGTGGTGGTGGTCTACATGGCCATCATGATTAGCCTAACCAAATACTACAATCCAACCTTGGCTCAGTCTTCATAAGGCCCTTCATTGGCTGTATTTTGGTAGTACTGTTCTTATTAGTTTAATAGCTGATACGACACCGAATGGTGGCAGCTCTATATGGCCTGCATGAATAGCCGCACCCAAAGCCAAAAAAAAGCCAATCGGTTTTGCACTAACACCCATGGCTAACTCTGTTGTTTCAAGTTCTACTATTCTTAGCTCTTTCATCTCATCCCTGTTACTTCCAGGACTCTCAGTGGTGGTGGTCTACATGGCCATCATGATTAGCCTAACCAAATACTACAATCCAACCTTGGCTCAGTCTTCCTAAGGCCCTTCATTGGCTGTATTTTGGTAGTACTGTTCTTATTACTTTAATAGCTGATATGACATGGAATGGTGGCAGCTCTATATGGCCTGCATGAATAGCCGCACCCAAAGCTGTACAGGTTGCTCTCCTTCAGCCGTTTTATACGCTGTCCCACGGCCACGACCCTCAACAACCACAACAGAATGAAACACCACATATGCCATCCTTTTGAACAACCGAGTACAGGTATGGCATTGATTTTAGTTACACGGCGATATTTATTCTGAACCGTGAAATAGAAAACAAAAACATGATTGGACACCCAGTACAGTACAGGTCATTCTCCTTCTGCCTTTTTAGAATATTGTTCCGGACCCCCAACAAAAACAACAGCAGGAAAGATGACATATGGCATCCTTTTGAACAATAGATGACAGGTAAGGCATAGATTTTACAAAGCCATAGATAATTGTTTTGCAACTGTGAAATAAAAAAAAACATTGATTGGACACCCAGCACACTTCTTTATCCTTAGGCCTTTTTATAAGAGGCTCCCGGAGCCTCAACTGAAACAACAGCATGAAAGAGGACATATGGCATCCTTGTGAACAATTGATTACAGTTAAGGCATTGATTTTAGAATCCCAGAGATCATTTATATGACCCGTGAAATAGAAAAAAACATTGATTAGACACCCGTTACACTTATTTATTCTCAGGCCTGTTTAATAAGAGGGTCCCGGAGCCTCAACCGAAACAACAGCATGAAAGAGGAGATATGTCATCCTTTTGAATAATAGATTACAGGAAAGGCATTGATTTTAGAATCCCACAGATCATTATTTGCAACCGTGAAATAGAAAAAAACATTGATTAGATACCCGTTACACTTATTTATCCTCAGGCCTTTTTAATAAGAGGGTCCCGGAGCCTCAACCAAATCAACAGCATGAAAGAGGAGATATGTCATCCTTTTGAATAATAGATTACAGGAAAGGCATTGATTTTAGAATCCCAGAGATCATTTATATGACCCTTGAAATAGAAAAAAACATTCATTAGACACCCGTTACACTTATTTATCCTCAGGCCTGTTTAATAAGAGGGTCCCGGAGCCTCAACCGAAACAACAGCATGAAAGAGGAGATATGTCATCCTTTTGAATAATAGATTACAGGAAAGGCATTGATTTTAGAATCCCACAGATCATTATTTGCAACCGTGAAATAGAAAAAAACATTGATTAGACACCCGTTACACTTATTTATCCTCAGGCCTTTTTAATAAGCGGGTCCCGGAGCCTCAACCAAAACAACAGCATGAAAGAGGAGATATGTCATCCTTTTGAATAATAGATTACAGGAAAGGCATTGATTTTAGAATCCCAGAGATCATTTATATGACCCTTGAAATAGAAAAAAACATTCATTAGACACCCGTTACACTTATTTATCCTCAGGCATTTTTAATAAGAGGTTCCCGGAGCCTCAACCGAAACAACAGCATGAAAGAGGAGATATGTCATCCTTTTGAATAATAGATTACAGGAAAGGCATTGATTTTAGAAACCCACAGATCATTATTTGCAACCGTGAAATAGAAAAAAACATTGATTAGACACCCGTTACACTTATTTATCCTCAGGCCTTTTTAATACGAGGGTCCCGGAGCCTCAACCGAAACAACAGCATGAAAGAGGAGATATGTCATCCTTTTGAATAATAGATTACAGGAAAGGCATTGATTTTAGAATCCAAGAGATCATTTATATGACCCGGGAAATAGAAAAAAACATTCATTAGACACCCGTTACACTTATTTATCCTCAGGCATTTTTAATAAGAGGGTCCCGGAGCCTCAACCGAAACAACAGCATGAAAGAGGAGATATGTCATCCTTTTGAATAATAGATTACAGGAAAGGCATTGATTTTAGAAACCCACAGATCATTTATATGACCCGTGAAATAGAAAAAAAACATTAATTAGACACCCGTTACACTTATTTATCCTCAGGCATTTTTAATAAGAGGTTCCCGGAGCCTCAACCGAAACAACAGCATGAAAGAGGAGATATGTCATCCTTTTGAATAATAGATTACAGGAAAGGCATTGATTTTAGAATCCCAGAGATCATTTATATGACCCGTGAAAGAGTAAAAAACATTCATTAGACACCCGTTACACTTATTTATCCTCAGGCCTTTTTAATACGAGGGTCCCGGAGCCTCAACCGAAACAACAGCATGAAAGAGGAGATATGTCATCCTTTTGAATAATAGATTACAGGAAAGGCATTGATTTTAGAATCCCAAAGATCATTTATATGACCCGGGAAATAGAAAAAAACATTCATTAGACACCCGTTACACTTATTTATCCTCAGGCCTGTTTAATAAGAGGGTCCCGGAGCCTCAACCGAAACAACAGCATGAAAGAGGAGATATGTCATCCTTTTGAATAATAGATTACAGGAAAGGCATTGATTTTAGAATCCCAGAGATCATTATTTGCAACCGTGAAATAGAAAAAAACATTGATTAGACACCCGTTACACTTATTTATCCTCAGGCCTTTTTAATAAGCGGGTCCCGGAGCCTCAACCAAAACAACAGCATGAAAGAGGAGATATGTCATCCTTTTGAATAATAGATTACAGGAAAGGCATTGATTTTAGAATCCCAGAGATCATTTATATGACCATTGAAATAGAAAAAAACATTCATTAGACACCCGTTACACTTATTTATCCTCAGGCATTTTTAATAAGAGGTTCCCGGAGCCTCAACCGAAACAACAGCATGAAAGAGGAGATATGTCATCCTTTTGAATAATAGATTACAGGAAAGGCATTGATTTTAGAAACCAACAGATCATTATTTGCAACCGTGAAATAGAAAAAAACATTGATTAGACACCCGTTACACTTATTTATCCTCAGGCCTTTTTAATACGAGGGTCCCGGAGCCTCAACCGAAACAACAGCATGAAAGAGGAGATATGTCATCCTTTTGAATAAAAGATTACAGTAAAGGCATTGATTTTAGAAACCCACAGATCATTATTTGCAACCATGAAATTAGAAAAAAACATTGATTAGACACCCGTTACACTTATTTATCCTCAGGCCTTTTTAATACGAGGGTCCCGGAGCCTCAACCGAAACAACAGCATGAAAGAGGAGATATGTCATCCTTTTGAATAATAGATTACAGGAAAGGCATTGATTTTAGAATCCCAGAGATCATTTATATGACCCGGGAAATAGAAAAAAACATTCATTAGACACCCGTTACACTTATTTATCCTCAGGCCTTTTTAATAAGAGGGTCCCGGAGCCTCAACCAAAACAACAGCATGAAAGAGGAGATATGTCATCCTTTTGAATAATAGATTACAGGAAAGACATTGATTTTAGAATCCCAGAGATCATTTATATGACCCGGGAAATAGAAAAAAACATTGACTAGACACCCGTTACACTTATTTATCCTCAGGCCTTTTTAATACGAGGGTCCCGGAGCCTCAACCGAAACAACAGCATGAAAGAGGAGATATGTCATCCTTTTGAATAATAGATTACAGGAAAGGCATTGATTTTAGAAACACTGAGATAATTAGTTGCAACCGGGAAATAAAAAAAAAACATTGAACAGACACCCAGTACACTTCATTATCCATAGGCCTTTTCAGCAGAGGCTCCAGGACCCTCAACAAAAACAAGAGCAGGGAGCTTGGCATAGGAGTACAATGGAGTGTGACAATAATAATCTGAAGGTGAAGATTGCGTAGTTGTGGCATTTTAATTTTGTTATCGTGGGAACTTAGTACTTGCAATGACCTTGTTCTGATGAATCCATATCGCAAATGTGTTATTTAAGGCACTGTTTGTCTATTTTTTTGAATATAAGCATTTGGTAAATGAAGCTCAACTTAAGGCTGGTGAGAACCGACCTTTCTTCTGGCTGTTTGCAAATGTTGTGGCTCTGGACAAACATGTGAATAAGGGGCCATCAGCCATATTCTGCACGCAACCCCTTTGATGATTGACGATAAACATGTGTCACCTGCAAGCAGAGCTCGTTACTTCTGTCTAAATCATCTTCCTGGTATGGACAGGCCACTGTTTCCCACAGCAAGTACGAAGCTTGAAATACAAGATTGTCTTGAGTATGGTAGGAAACCAAAGTTTATTTAATTCTGTACTATCACCACAAAAACTGAACTTCTTGAAGCAACGAAAATGCCAGCAATTTCATGTGCTTATGGATGACAAGAAAGTCCTGTCCTGTGGTGCACAGAGATGGAGAGGATTTTTGCCCTCCATGTACACTACCCAGATGTCTCAAACATCACCAGAAACACAATACAGCCACTCTTGTGAAGTTCCTGGAGTGTTCCAGTAGCCATCTCTTTGCGCTCCTAAAGGAATACTTTATCAGTGTTTTTGTATACATCCGACAACAGCTTCGGAGACTGTGGTGACGCACATGTTATTTACTGTTGTTCCAGCTGTGGCAATATCAATTGGCATTAAAAAGTTAAGATTTGTGGGTGGCGTAGCCTATAGCTGTTGCGGTAGGACGTGTGTTTGAGGAGCTCCAGGTCTTACAAGTTACTTTGGAGTTAGTTTTCAACCTTAATTTAATTTTCTTTTTGGGAATCATAGTCACACTTTCTGGGGCTATCCAAGAGGAGCCTGGTAAAAGCACTATAGTCACCCCTTATATCAACGGGTACGGAGACCTGTTTTTTGCCTTTCCAATATGGCGCCGGACAACCCTGAATGAAAAAAAAAGGTCAGATTTTGACTAGTGACGCACATTTTATGCATGCTTTGGCAATTGCAATTTGCAATAAAAATAATCTGCTAACAACAACCACTACCTACGACCACACCTGACTCCCGAAGTCATGCTTCAGTTATTAAGTCAAGTTAAATTATTTTTTATTTTTTTTATTATGCTCAGCAGAGGCTCCAGGACCCTCGACAAAACCAGCAGCAGGAAAGAGGACATATGGCATCCTTTTGAAAAAATGATTATAGGAAAGGCATTGATTTCAGAAACACAAAGATCATTAGTTGCAACCGGTAAATAGAAAAAAACATTGATTAGACACCCAGTACACTTATTTTTCCTTAGGCCTTTTTAATAAGAGGCTCCCAGAGCCTCAACAGAAACAACAGCATCAAAAAGTACATTTGGCATCCTTGTGAATAATAGATTACAGGAAAGGCATTGATTTTAGAAACCCGTGGATAATTTTTTGCAACCGTGAAATCTAAAAAAACATAGATTAGACACCCAGTACACTTCTTTATCCCTAGGCCTTTTTAGCAGAGGCTCCAGGACCCACAACAAAACCAGCAGCAGGAAAGAGGACATATGGCATACTTTTGTAAATTAGATTACAGGAAAGGCATTGATTTTAGAAACACAGAGATCATTTATATGACCCGGGAAATAGAAAAAAACTGATTGGACACCCAGTACACTTCTTTATCCTTAGGCCTTTTTATAAGAGTGTCCCGGAGCCTCAACAGAAACAACAGCATGAAAGAGGACATATGGCATCCTTTTGAATAATAGATTACAGGAAAGGCATTGATTTTAGAATCCCAGAGATCATTTATATGACCCGTGAAATAGAAAAAAACATTGATTAGACACCCAGTACACTTATTTATCCATAGGCCTTTTTAGCAGAGGCTCCAGGACCCTCAACAAAAACAAGAGCAGGGAGATGGGCATAGGAGTACAATGGAGTGTGACAATAATAATGTGAAGGGGAAGATTGCGGAGTTGTGTCATTTTAATTTTGTTATTGTGGGAAATACTTGCAATGACCTTGCTCTGGTGAATCCATATTGCAAATGTTTTTTTTAAGGCACTGTTTGTCTATTTTTTGAATATCAGCATTTGGTAATTGAAGCTCAACTTAAGGCTGGTGAGAACCGACCTTTCTTCTGGCTGTTTGCAAATGTTGTTGCTCTGGACAAACATGTGAATAAGGGGCCATCTGCCATATTCTGCACGCAACCCCTTTGATGATTGACGATAAACATGTGTCACCTGCAATCAGAGCCCGTTACTTCTGTCTAAATCATCTTCCTGGTATGGACAGGCCACTGTTTCCCACAGCAAGTACGAAGCTTGAACTACAAGATTGTCTTGAGTATGGTAGGAAACCAAAGTTTATTTAATTATGTACTATCACCACAAAAACTGAACTTCTTGAAGCAACGAAAATGCCAGCAATTTCATGTGCTTATGGATGACAAGGACGTCCTGTCCTGTGGTGCACAGAGATGGAGAGGATTTTGGGCCTCCCTGTACACTACCCAGATGTCTCCAACATCACCAGAAACACAAGACAGCGACTCTTAGTCTTGGGAAGTTCCTGGAGTGTTCCGGTAGCCATCTCTTTGCGCCCCGAAAGGAATACTTTATCAGTGTTTTTGTATACATCCGACAACAGCTTCGGAGACTGTGGTGACGCACATGTTATTTACTGTTGTTCCAGCTGTGGCAATATCAATTGGCATTAAAAAGGTAAGATTTGGGTGGGCGGAGCCTATAGCTGTTGCGGTAGGACGTGTGTTTGAGGAGCTCCAGGTCTTACAATTTACTTAGGAGTTAGTTTTCAACATTAATTTAATTTTCTTTTTGGGATTCATAGTCACACATGGGGCTATCCAAGAGGAGCCTGGTAAAAGCACTAGTAGTCACCCCTTATATCAACGGGTACGGAGACCTGTTTTTTGCGTTTCCAATAATGCGCCGGACCCCAAACTAATCCTGAATGAAAAAAAAGGTAAGATTTGGACTAGTGACGCACATTTTATGCACGCTATGGCAATTGCAATTTGTAATAAAAATAATCTGCTAACAACAACCACTACCTACGACCACACCCTCCACAAAACCAGCAGAATGAAAGAGGACATATGGCATCCTTTAGAAAATTAGATTACATGAAAGGCATTGATTTTAGAAACACAGAGATCATTAGTTGCAACCGTGAAATCTAATAAAAGATAGATTATACACCCAGTACACTTCTTTATCCTTAGGCCTTTTTAGAAGAGGCTCCCGGAGCCTCAACAGAAACAACAGCATGAAAGAAAACATATGGCATCCTTGTGACTAATAGATTACATTTAAGGCATTGATTTGAGAAACCCAGAGATAATTTGTTGCAACCGGGAAATCTAAAAAAAAATGGATTAGACACCCAGTACACTTATTTATCCTTAGGCCTTATTAGCAGAGGCTCCAAGACCCTCAACAAAACCAGCAGCAGTAAAGAGGACATATGGCATCCTTTAGAAAAATAGATTTCTGGAAAGGCATTGATTTTAGAAACACAGAGATCATTCATTAGTTGCAACCGTGAAATCTCAAAAAACTTAGATTATACACCAAGTACACTTATTTATCCTTAGGCCTTTTTAGCAGAGGCTCCAGGACCCTCCACAAAACCAGCAGCATGAAAGAGGACATATGGCATCCTTTAGAAAATTAGATTACATGAAAGGCATTGATTTTAGAAACACAGAGATCATTATTTGCAACCGTGAAATCTAAAAAAAGATAGATTATACACCCAGTACACTTCTTTATCCTTAGGCCTTTTTAGAAGAGGCTCCCGGAGCCTCAACAGAAACAACAGCATGAAAGAGGACATATGGCATCCTTGTGACTAATAGATTACATTTAAGGCATTGAATTGAGAAACCCAGAGATAATTTGTTGCAACCGGGAAATCTAAAAAAAAATGGATTAGACACCCAGTACACTTATTTATCCTTAGGCCTTATTAGCAGAGGCTCCAAGACCCTCAACAAAACCAGCAGCAGTAAGGAGGACATATGGCATCCTTTAGAAAAATAGATTTCTGGAAAGGCATTGATTTTAGAAACATAGAGATCATTCATTAGTTGCAACCGTGAAATCTCAAAAAACTTAGATTATACACCAAGTACACTTATTTATCCTTAGGCCTTTTTAGCAGAGGCTCCAGGACCCTCCACAAAACCAGCAGCATGAAAGAGGACATATGGCATCCTTTAGAAAATTAGATTACATGAAAGGCATTGATTTTAGAAACACAGAGATCATTAGTTGCAACCGTGAAATCTAAAAAAAGATATATTATACACCCAGTACACTTCTTTATCCTTAGGCCATTTTAGAAGAGGCTCCCGGAGCCTCAACAGAAACAACAGCATGAAAGAGGACATATGGCATCCTTGTGACTAATAGATTAACTTTAAGGCATTGATTTGATAAACCCAGAGATAATTTGTTGCAACCGGGAAATCTAAAAAAACATAGATTAGACACCCAGTACACTTCTTTATCCTTAGGCCTTTTTAGCAGAGGCTCCAGGACCCTCAACAAAACCAGCAGCAGGAAAGAGGACATATGGCATACTTTTGTAAATGAGATTACAGGAAAGGCATTGATTTTAGAAACACAGAGATCAGTTATATGACCCGGGAAATAGAAAAAAACATTGATTGGACACCCAGTACACTTCTTTATCCTTAGGCCTTTTTATAAGAGTGTCCCGGAGCCTCAACAGAAACAACAGCATGAAAGAGGACATATGGCATCCTTTTGAAAAATAGATTACAGGAAAGTCATTGATTTTTGAAACACAGAGAAAATTTGTTACAACCGGGAAATCGAAAAAAACATTGAATAGACACCCAGTACACTTCTTTATCCTTAGGCCTTTTTAGCAGAGGCTCCAGGACACTCAACAAAACCAGCAGTAGGAAAGAGGACATATGGCATTCTTTGTGAAAAAAAGATTATAGGAAAGGCATTGATTTTAGAAACCCGGGGATAATTTGTTGCAACCGTGAATTTGAATAAAAAAAATGATTGGATGGACAAACAGTACAATTCTTTCTCCTTAGACCTTTTTATAAGAGGGTCCAGGACCCTCAAATAAAACACCAGCAGGAAAGAGGACATATGACATACTTTTGAACAATAGAGTACAGGAAAGGCATTGATTTTAGAAACCCAGAGATCATTTTTTGCAAATGGAAATTTAAATAAAAAAAATGATTCGATGGACACCCAGTACACCTCTTTCTCCTTAGGCCTTTTTATAAGAGGGTCCTGGACCCTCAAAAAAAACACCAGCAGGAAAGAGGACTTATGGCATCCTTTTGAACAATAGAGTACAGGTATAGCATTGATTTTACAAAACCAGAGATCATTTTGGTCAATTGTTAAATAAAAAAAAAAAATGAGTGGACACCCAGAACACCTCTTTCTCCTTAGGCCTTTTTATAAGAGGGTCCTGGACCCTCAAAAAAAACACCAGCAGGAAAGAGGACTTATGGCATCCTTTTGAACAATAGAGTACAGGTACAGCATTGATTTTACAAAACCAGAGATCATTTTGGTCAATTGTTAAATAGAAAAAAAAAATGAGTGGACACCCAGTACACCTCTTTCTCCTTAGGCCTTTTTATAACAGGGTCCTGGACCCTCAAAAAAAACACTGGGATTCAGGAGCCACGCAGGAAGATGGTTGTCTGTTAGAAGGGCTCCCATCTCCAACACTGGCTAAGAGCTAAAAAGTCAGCATGAACCCCAGCTTTTTCCCTTTTAATACACTTGGTTAAACATAAGAAGCCTAGGGACTGCTTTGGGAAACTTTGGCTTTGATATAACAAAGCAAAACCACAGGACTAGTTTGTCTGCAATTTCCGTGCTCAGAGGGAGGCCTAGCTGCGCATCAGTTCGGATACCTGTTTGTATACTTCGAGCGGCCTCCTCCTTGACACCATCAATAGCGACCCTGACACTGCATGGGGACTGTTGTTTGTGGAGGTGTGCCCCTGTGAGCTGAGGGGGCTTGTCGCTTCGCTTTAAGGGATCACCATCTTAGTACACCTACCCTTAAACAGCGCACCAGCATTTTCGGTAGGGGGCGGGGCTATCTCCCGGTCTACACAACGGGTGTAATAGACATCTGCAGAGCCCTAATTAGGTCATCACCGGATTCCTCTTCATTACGGAGCACCAGTGTACAGCACTTGCCTGGCTGCAGCTCACGAGCACACACAGCTACTGGAGGGGCCCTCTCCCGGTCTGCGCATTCGTCACGCTGAGTGATGTTGGAGTTCCCCTGTGACTCACTTAAATCGCAGCATAAACAAGAAGGCTGTCAGGTCGCTCACTTCCCTCTCCATATGACCACAGCTGTTCTGCTTTAAGTGTACTGGGCTGACCCTGGACTTTATCTACATCGTTACTCCTCTGGGGGGCTGTGTTGTGACACTTTACAATAAAGCCAAAGAGCACTTGACGTCTTAGTTTTTAAGCACAGTTCTATAAACTTTCATTTTTTCTTTTCCACACAGTCATATCCACCTATAGCTTTACCCCCAATTCCAAATACACAGCACTTCTCAAAACAGAGCAACTTGAGGCTTTAACACTTTAGCGGCTACCAGAGAATGGGCATAAAGGGATACTGACAGACTATACCTGCATCAGTTTATATCAGGATATAACAGAGAGAATAATTTCCGGTTACGGTCCACCATAGCAGCGACTAGGAGCTCACTTTAAGAACTGTCAAGGAAGAGTGTTACAGCACTGTGCTAGTTACATTTGACATTACTCCTCAAAACGTTGACACTCTTTAAAGATTAGAGCTGCTAAACTGTATCTTGCTGTGCTATCCCCTGCCCCCTTCATTTCCCGCTGGCCCAGTCCAGCGGGTCATATCCCATTCTCCCTCACCGACTTCGTCCAGTGTGGACACTTGCCCTGGGGGCAGGGGGGCGGAGTGGAGGCTCTGGCAAGTGGGGTAAAGAATGACATTATCTGCAATAAGTACATTAAGCTGGAAAAATAATGTGAGAACAGATAACTAATGACCGTGTGAGGTGGCAAGACTGGATGGTCTGACAGAGACTTGATGACATAAAAAAGCTAAAGATTTTCTATATGTTATAGAAGAGTCCTTAACCTTAATAATTTGCCATGATCCACAACTATATGTACTAGCAAAGGTTGAGGGCGACACAGATAAAGTGAGCGAAGAGCTTGAACAGATGGCGGACGAATACTGAGATATATCTTTGTCTGAACATAAACAATATACCTGACGGTGACTTGGAGTACAGCTAACCTTTTGCCCCTAACGGGGAGAGAGAGGGAACACATATATAAAATATAAAAGAAAATACTACGTGATTTCAACCTCTCACAATAACTAGAAATAACCCGCTCCTGCCTGCATTCGGGAGGAGCGGATAAAGAGAGTTGACTTTACATCTATCTTTGGCTGGGTGCAAAGCCTATACATAAAACAGTATACTCTTGTGAACCTTTGACACCTGCCATGTCTACCAGAAAAGGCCCCAAAAGTGATAAAGGGGCGAAAACAGCCTCAGTAGATACATTCTTCAAGACAACTAAGCTAACTAAACTTCAAGATCAAGCTGCAGATGAAACAGAAGAAGATTTGGAGTCTGAGGCGGAGGGGGAATCTAACAACATGATACCAGTAACTAGAGCAAATCTTCAGTCCCTAGTCTCTAAACAAGACATCGCAGCTAATTTTGAGAAGTTGTGGGAGAAAATGGATGGTTTCCAGGCAACAATTACCGGTAGCCTTACTGAGATTAAAAATGAGATTTCAGAACTGGGAAGCAGGGTTGACTCTCTAGAAACAGCTACAGATGAGATGGGAGAAGACTTGACTACAACCTCGGAAGCCCTAGCCTCACAGCACCAAACGATAATGGAACTAGAAGAAAAAGTAGAGGATATGGAGAATAGAAGCAGAAGATCAAATCTTAGACTTAAAGGAATACCAGAGGCTGTAACGGCCGAAGAGCTTCATACATATCTCCAACAACTATTTCACGCAATTCTGGGAACATCTACTGATTCTGACTACCCAATAGAGAGAGCTCATAGAGCCCTTAAACCCAGGCCTAAGCCAGACCAACCACCGAGAGATGTGATCATCAAACTGCTAAGGTTCCCAGATAGAGAGAAGATACTCCTAGCAGCCAGACAAAACCCCACATTTAAATTTCAAGGAAACATTATTCAATTTTTCCAAGACCTCTGCGTTAAAACTCTACAAAGGCGATATGCACTACGCCCTCTTACTCTACTTCTGAGGAGAAACCAGATCCCATATAGATGGGGCTTTCCTTTTGCATTGCATGTAACACGAAATGGAAGAACGACATCCATCAAGACAAAGGAAGAAATCCCAGATATCTGCAAACTCCTCGACCTTGAAACACCAGACATCTCGAATGGAGAACCGCCAACACGTCCGCCTAATATATCTCAAGCTCATCCGAAACCTCAGAGACCAAAGTGGACAACAGTTGCCAAGAAGAAAATGAAAACCTGATCTTTTCTAAAAGGAAGCTTGTTAGAGAAAGAAACACACCTAGACTGTGGTAGGATAAACTCGGGGCTTACCCGAATCTGGTAATGTTTGCCCTGTTGATAGGGTTTATTGTATGGAAGTTCTCCGAAACAAGCTGGTATAAAGGTAACGCTCACTAAGAAAGAAAATCTGTTATGGACTCTGGTAAGACTGCCTGTTTGCCATTATTTCTATTAGTTCTGATATATGTTTATATTTAAGATATATCAATGCCAGTTAAGGTTAATTTTATGTTTGTTTATGTTTATGTTATGTAGAGTTGTAAAATACTATGCACTGAATTTCTGCTCATTGGGGGAAGGTGACGCATTGACAGACAAGAGACGTGAAGGGATCCCAGGACCCTTAGGGTACCGGACGAGACATTACAAAAACCAAGAAGACAACCGACTGATACAATATGCACTGGGACACACTGTAAGGGGAAAGAGGACAATATATACACACAATAGGGATGATGGCATTGCCTAAAATCGTATTACTCTCGCATAATGCGAGAGGCCTCAACACAGACATTAAAAGGCAGTTCTTTATCTCCAGGAGACTCATTTTCTCAAAAACACTATACCAAAATATTGGGCTAAAGATTATCCACAACAATTCCACTCCACCTTAGATTCCAAAAAGAGAGGAGTTTCTATCTTGATACATTCTTCCATATCATTTGTACACAATGAAACCATCTCAGATGGGGAGGGTAGATACCTCTTGGTGTCGGGTAGGATAGGAGACACAGATGTGCTGCTGTGTAATGTCTATGCTCCTAATGAGCAACAAGATAAATTCTTTGAAAACATCTCACACTTACTGACTGGTTGGTCCAGAATGCGAATACTGATGGCGGGTGACTTTAATATTGACCTTCAGACATTAGCGAAACAGAACCTAACCCTGTCGTCAAAAAAAAAGCAACGGCAAAAAACAACAGCTAAAAAAATTCTGGACCTCCTAGAACAACACTCTTTACAAGATACTTGGAAGGTATTAAATGGGGGATCTGGAGGCTCGACCTTTTATTCGGCGGCCCATGATAGCTACAGTAAAATAGACTATATATTCATTAGCCAGATCCTACAACCAACCATTCAATCTATAACTGTACATCCGTGTGTGTGGTCTGACCACTCCATCACACAAGTTAACCTGGGTGATCTTTCAGACCCCAAGAGGGTAAAGACCTGGACATATGACCCCAACTGTACGAAAAACCCCTTAGTAAAGAATAATATACTTAAACACCTAAAAGAATATTGGCACCTTAATATAGACTCCACAGAAAATCCAATCATGCCATGGGCAGCGCACAAAATGGTATTGAGGGGGATCCTTATTAAGGAGAAAACTCAATACAAAAAACAAAGGGAAGCAGACATAAACCAGATGGAGGCAGAAATTAAGTCCTTAGAAACACTACACAAACAGAATCAATCAAAAGCTACTCTGAGATTGCTCACTAGCAAAAGACAAAAGCTACACTCGTTACTAAATGAGCACTCTCTAAGAGCGGCACACAAGTTAAAAACAAACTACTTTATCTTTTCTAACAAACCAGACAAATACTTAGCAAAGAAAATTAGAGATAACTATCAAGCCCTTGCCATACCACAGATACAAAAATCCACAGGACAGATGACCTCCCACCCCCAGGAGATTGTTGACACATTTGCCCAGTTCTATAGCGAGCTTTACGACGGTTAAAAAACACAACATAGCTCTTCGACACAAAAGATATTTGACTCCTTTTTAAAAGCAAACCTAACACAAATAACTGAGGAAAATAGGGAGGCCCTAAATGCTAAAATCACACATGCTGAGGTGTTAACAGCTATTAAAGAACTTAAACCAGGTAAAGCTCCAGGACCCGATGGATTCCCAGGAGAATACTATAAAGCATTTAAAGAACTATTGGTGCCCCATTTGGTAGCGCTGGCGAATCATATTATGGAGGGGGGGACAATACCTAAAGATCTCCTGAGGGCTAGGATAGTGGTCATACCGAAACAAGGGAAAGATCCTCGGTCATGTGCTAGCTATAGGCCGATCTCCCTTATCAATCAGGACCTTAAAATTGTAACGAAAATAATGGCCAATAGATTAAAACACATCTTACCTTCTATTATTCATGCAGACCAGGTCGGGTTTATTAAAGATAGGGAAGCCCCCGATAATATTCGCAAAATGATCTCGGTAATAGATTACCTACGAGACAGAGGAGTGCCTTCTCTGATCCTCTCATTGGACGCGGAGAAGGCATTCGATAGGGGGGATTGGAAATATATGTTAGAGGTTCTTAAAGGGATGGGATTCGATGGGAGATTTCTACAGGCCATTAAAGGATTATACTCGACACCTACAGCACAAGTTAGGGCAATAGGACACCAGTCTAAAGAAATACACATACTTAATGGCACAAGACAGGGATGCCCGCTTTCACCCTTAATCTTTGCAATGTGCATTGAACCTCTGGCAGCATATATACGAAATTGTCCTGATATATCTGGAGTGGAGATAGGGAAGATAAATCATAAAATAGCCCTGTTTTCAGACGACGTGCTGCTTACTGTTACGAATCCTTGCCCTTCCTATACCAAGCTTTAGATTTGTTTTCCCAAATATCAGGCTATAAAGTCAATGCTGACAAGTGTGAAGCACTACCTCTATCTATCCCAAAACACACGATTAAACTGATTGAAGCTAACTTCGATTTTCAATGGGCGCCAGAAGGGTTGAAGTACCTGGGAATCAAACTAACTACACATTCCTCCAAACTATATTTGGCAAATTACACTCCCTTGTTTAAAGCAATTCGATCCGAGCTAGGGAAATGGAAAAGAATGGGCTTCTCCTGGTATGGTAGAATATCTGCGGTGAAGATGACAATCTTGCCCAGAATTTTATACTTATTCCGAGTGCTCCCTATCAAAATTCATACCCCAGACCTGGATGACCTCCAGAAAGATATTCATGGGTTTCTGAGAGATAATAAGAAACCAAGAATATTGCATCACATTTTACATAGACATAGACAGTTGGGAGGAGTGGGCATCCCTAACTTACAAGATTACTATACATCAGCCCGTTTAGCACAAACTTCGATACTGGGAAGGAAATAGACAGATATACTATGGCCTGCTTTGGAGGCAGAGATGATGAGGCAAGAGTCACCAGATGGTATTTTGTGGAGCAAGAATTTTAAAGAATCAGAGGCCCTTTATCAAAATAAAATCACATTACTTACTAGAAAGCAGTAGATAGCTGCTGGTCGGGGGGGAGAGATAGTTCCTACACATTCACAGGCAATGCCACTAAAATACATAGTAAATGAAGACTCCAAATATAGAATTAAGAAATGGGAAAATAAGGGGTTATATAGGGTGGCGGATGTGCAGCTCCATGGCAAATTATTGACATATACCCAACTCCAAGGAAAAATAGAACCCATTTACTTGCAGTGGTTCCTATACCTCCAGACGATGTCAGCCATACGAAACTACTTAGAGACAACCACGACGCACAAACGACAGTCAACTTTAGAATTACTATGCACGTCCCCCAACAGACCTAAAAAAGCAATTTCCAAATTATATATCTCCATACAACAGACCAAGGTTCAGACCAAATCCTCAGTAATGATAAAATGGGAAAGAGATTTAGGTAAAGAGGTTGGGATAGATGAATGGAATGAAATGTTCTCTCAGGCTAGTAAAGGACTTATTAGTGCAGACCTCAGAGAGAATACTCTGAAAACATCCTTCAGATGGTATCTGACGCCAATGAAAACTGCTCATATGGCTGAGGGTAGGGAGAATTATTGCTACAGAGGTTGTAAAATAGTAGGCTCCTACATCCACATGTGGTGGGAATGCACGAAAGTAAGCAATATATGGCACAGGTTGTCCGAATTACTGAGTAAAGTGTTAAATGAACAGATATCTCTCACCCCAGCACAAGCACTACTACATGAGAATATAGCTAGATTCAATGCACACATAAATGTGTTTATCAGGATTCTGTGTACTGCGACAAGAATAATTATTGCAAAATATTGGAAGACGGAAATACCGTCGTGGACAGAGGTCCTAACCAGAATCCGGATGACATATTCGTTGTATGAATCAGCAGCAAGGGTATTAGATATTGAACCCTGGTTTCAAAAGGTCTGGTTTTACTGGATAATGGAAAATGGTAAAGAGTAACACCCTATCATAGGGAAAGGAGGTATAAAAGGGGATGAGTTGAGAGAGCTTATCCTTTATAGAGGTAAAAAGCAAAGAGTATTGACTGACGATGGATGATGAGGGAGACTTGGGTAGATGATCCCCCAGATGAGCAAGTAATCTCTAGATAGTGTGAAGATAAAGTGTGTAAAGACAGAATACAACTCTATGAAAAAACTTTTATATTTTTGATTTGTTGATTTAACATGTTTGTATTGAAAGTTGTGGACAGTTTATGTTGAAAAGGTAAAGGAAAAACACACCCCATGTTACCCGATCCCTAATTGAGAACAATATTCTATATGAGATCGCAAAGGAGAAATACAGGGGAGAGGACTTACTACGAAAAATGACTCCATAAATCACTACAAAGACTTCCAGTTCTGGAATACAATCTTGGAGGAAGGAAGAAAAGTGCATTCATTTGCCAAGCTCTCCAAGAGAGCAAACAAAGAGGGAAGCACACGAACTTTAAATAAAGAGAGAACTTTAGACCTGGGTGTACTCATATCAAGTGAATGTCATGTCAGGTTATTTGTTGTGTTCCAGATGTGAAATGTATGTTTATGCTCTGAGAAATGTGGAAGTGAAGTGGAGTTAATAAAAATTATTTCAACTAAAAAAAACACCGGCAGGAAAGAGGACGTATGGCATCCTTTTGAACAATAGAGTACAGGTACAGCATTAATTTTACAAACCCAGAGATAATTTTGGTCAAATGTGAAATAGAAAAGAAAAATGAGTGGACACCCAGTACACCTCTTTCTCCTTAGGCATTTTTATAAGAGGGTCCAGGACCCTCAAACAAAATACCAGCAGGAAAGAGAACATATGGCATACTTTTGAACAATAGAGTACTGGTACGGCATTGATTTGTGAAACCCACAGATAATTGTTTGTAAAAGTGAAATAGCCCCAAAAACCATGCTTGGACTCCCACTCCAGGTTTCAGCTTTTTTATAAGAGGGTCCAGCACCCTCTACAGAAACAACTGCAGGAAACACCACCACATATGCCATCCTTTTGCACAAGCGAGTACAGGTATGGCATCCATTTTAGAAACCCATAGATAATTGAGAGGAACCAGAAACATTTTTCTAAAAACTGGATGGGGCACCCATTACAGGTCGTTCTCCTTCAGCCTTTTTATATCATGGGCCACGACCCGCAACAGGCACAACAGCATGAAACACCACATATGCCACCCTTTTGCACAATAGAGTACAGGTATGGCATAGATGGAACACGGAGATAATTTAGAGCAACCAAGAGACAGATAAAGATGCTTGGTCGGTCCTACTCTTTCAAATTTGTGGCATTTTGCGTTCAATTTAATGGTCCACCGGATATGAGTGGTGTGTTAAGTTGTACAATTCGTAACAGTTTAATCACTAGTGTTATGTGCCTTATTTTTTTTTTATTTGAGTTTTGTACCCACAGAGCTGCAGCAGAGGCCAGAAAAATTAGGAATGTACAAATGACTGAAAAATTGGGGTATTGTTGTAGCAAATGCTGTAGCAGCGGCCAGAAAAATCGATGTTTGTAAAACATTTATAAAGTGCCCTAAAAGCTTGTGGCTTGAACACTAGTTGTTGGCGGATAAGTCAAGCAAGTCCTCCGGCTTTATAACCAAAAAAAAAAAGGCCAGCCTGTGTACCAGTTGTAGCCCAAGCCAGCTCATCTCATCATCAGGACTTTTTTATTCAAATGTATCGCCCAATGTCAGTCCCTTCGGGATCCAGCCCTCATTCATTTTTATAAAAGTGAGATAGTCAAGGCTTTTTTGACCTAGGCGACTTCTCTTCTCAGTGACAAAACCTCCTGCTGCACTAAAAGTCCTTTCGGACAGGACACTTGAAGCGGGGCAGGCCAGAAGTTCCATTGCAAATTGGGATAGCTCAGGCCACAAGTCCAGCCTGCACACCCAGTAGTCAAGGGGTCCATCGCTCCTGAGAGTGTCGAGATCTGCAGTTAAAGCTAGGTAGTCTGCTACCTGTCGGTTGAGTCTTTCTCTAAGGCTGGATCCCGAAAGGCTCTGATGGTGCATGGGAGTTAAAAATGTACGCATGTCCTCCATCAACAAGACGTCAGGAAAGCGCCCGGTCCTTGCCGCCGTGGTCGTGGGAGGAGGAGGAGGAGGATTAATTTCATCTCTTCCCCTGTTACATTCCCGTGGTGCTGTGACATCACCCTTATACGCTGTGTAAAGCATAGTTTTTAATTTATTATGAAAATGCTCCATCCTTTCCAACTTGCGGGAATTTGGTAACATTTCAGGCACTTTATGCTTATACCGGGGGTCGAGGAGCGTGGACACCCAGTACAGGTCGTTCTCCTTCAGCTTTTTTATACGAGGGTCCCTCAACAGGCACGACAGCATGAAAGAACCCATTTGAACAAGGTTGGATGCTGAGCTAATCATGTCGCGTTCCTCCTCCTCACTGATCTCACTGATGGTATCTTCTTCCCCCCAGCCACGTACAACACCACGGGTACCAGAGAGGTGACAACAACGAGCACCCTGGGATGACTGTTGTGCTCGGTCTTCCTCCTCCTCATCCTCCTCAAAGCCACATTCCTCCTCTGACTCCTCTTCCTCACAATCCTCTTCCTGCGTTGCCGCAGGTCCAGCAAGCAATGCTGATTCGGCTGTTTGCGGGGGTGATGGACACCACAACTCTCCCGCTTCCTCTTCACGCTCATCTACTGCCTGATCCAGCACTCTTCGCAGGGCACGCTCCAGGAAGAAAACAAATGGTATGATGTCGCTGATGGTGCCTTTGGTGCGACTGAAAAGGTTTGTCACCTCCTCAAAAGGACGCATGAGCCTACAGGCATTGCGCATGAGCGTCCAGTAATTTGGAAAAACTATCCCCAGCTCCCCAGAGGCTGGCCTAGCACCCCGGTCATACAAATACTCATTAACAGCTTTTTCTTGTTTTTCTTGTTGGAGCAGGCGGTCAAACATTAGGAGTGTTGAATTCCACCGTGTCGGGCTGTCGCAAATCAAGTGCCTCACTGGCAGGTTGTTTCGACAAGTGCACCATGGGCGTGTAGGAACGCCTGAAATGGCCACACACCTTCCTGGCCTGCTTCAGGACGTCCTGTAAGCCAGGGTACTTATGGACAAATCGTTGTACAATTAGATTACACACATGTGCCATGCACGGCACATGTGTCAACTTGCCCAATTTCAATGCCGCCACCAAATTACTTCCATTGTCAGAAACAACCTTGCCAATCTCCAGTTGGTGCAGAGTAAGCCCACTGATCCACCTGTGCGTTCAGGGCGGTCAGGAGTGCTGGTGCGGTGTGACTCTCCGCTTTCAGGCAAGTCAACCCCAAGTCGGTGTGACACTGCCATACCCGGGATGTAGCATAGTACCTGGGGAGCTGGGGGGGTGCCATAGATGTGGAGCAAGACGCAGAAGTTGAAGAGGACTCAGCCGAGGAAGAGGTTATGGAAGAGGATGGAATAGGAGGAGTAGAGGAGGTAGCAGCAGGCCTGCCTGCAAGTCGTGGTGGTGTCACCAACTCTTCTGCAGAGCCACGCATTCCATGCTTGTCAGAAGTCAGCAGGTTTATCCAATGCGCAGTGTAGGTGATATACCTGCCCTGACCATGCTTTGCAGACCAGCTATCCGTGGTCATATGGACCCTTGCCCCAACGCTGTGTGCCAGACATGCCATAACTTCCTTTCTCACAACAGAGTACAGGTTTGGGATTGCCTTTTGTGAAAAGAAATTTCTGCCAGGTACCTTCCACTGCGGTGTCCCAATAGATACAATTTTTTTTTAAAGCATCAGACTCCACCAGCTTGTATGGTAAAAGCTGGCGGGCTAAGAGTTCAGACAAGCCAGCTGTCAGACGTCGGGCAAGGGGGTGACTTTGAGAAATTGGCTTCTTACGCTCAAACATGTCCTTGACAGACACCTGACTGTGGGCAGATGACCAGGAACTGCTACGTAAGAGAGACTGAGTGGAGGATGGTTGAGAGGGGGCAAAGAGGACAGCACTGGTTGACGTGGCTGAAGATGCTGGAGCAGGAGGAGGAGGGCGGCTTTCACTTTGTGTGCTGCTTCTACTCATGTGTTCTTCCCATCGGCCTTTGTGATGGGAGACCATGTGCCTTCGCAAAGCAGTTGTACCTAGGTGGCTGTTGGACTTCCCACGACTCAGTTTCTTTTGGCACAGGTTGCAAATGGCATCGCTGTTGTCAGAGGCAGACACACAAAAAAAATGCCACACTGCTGAGCTCTGCGATGACGGCATTCTGGTGGTGGCAACAGCATGCGTTGATGGGCGTCGGCGTGCTGTCTGGCTGACCCCTGGTGATGATGCATGCTGTCTGACTGTGCCACTAGCTCCTTGAGACGACCTCCCCGTGCTTCCAAATCGTCTCCTCCTCCTCCTCCTCTCTGTCTCCCCATCTGAACTTTCCCCCTCTTCTTCTTCTCTTCTAGCAGGCACCCACGTGACATCCACCGACACATCATCATCAACCGCTTCACTTGTATCTGAAACATCAAGAAAGGAAGCAGCAGCGGGTACAACATCATCATCATCATCATCACACCGTACCTCCATGTCGGTAATGCTGCCTGACTGAGACTGATCACTATTATCTACATCCTCTGTCAATGAGGGTTGCGCATCACTCATTTCTTCCAAATGATGTGTCAATAACTCCTGTGACAGATCAAGTGAAGCGGCTGTGGTGCTAGTGTTGGTGGTGGCGACAGGTGGGGGAGTGGCACTGGTCACTTGAGACCTGCCCAAAGCACAGCTGGACATAGATGGTGCGTCAAGGTTAGGAGGACTAGCAGCGGAAGCTGAAGAAGATTGGGTGTCCTGTGTTAGCCATTCAACTAGGTCCTCCTCAGAAGTTTTCGTGTCCCCCCTGGCACCCGGCGTCTGAACAATGTGCATATTTGTAGGGTCTAAAGGAATCACAGCACCACGACCACGGAACCTGCGGGGTGGCCTGCCTCTGCCTGTCATTTTTTTTAAAATGGACACTAACAATACTATTACACCAATTGAGTGGTGGCACTGTGAAAGTGGGCACAGTATACGCTGTGAGACTGACAACAACAAAAAAGACAGATGTTTTAAAAATCACAAATTGTTAATTTTTTAAATTATTGCAAGTACTGTGACAACAAATATGATAGTTTGGCACTAGTTGGCAAATGGGCCTGTCTGGCACACACGCTGGGAGAAAGGAAACTGCAATTCAATGGCACTAGGAGACTGAAGAATCACAGTCAAAACAGTTATGATTAACAAAAATTCCAATCCTGTTACAATAAATATGATTGGTGGCACTAATTGGCTAGTTGGGACTGGCACAGGCAGGCAGGCAGGAGGAAAATGCAATTCAAGGGCACTAGTAGACTGCAGATTGACAGTCAAAACAGTGATGATTGACAAATTTTGCAATACTGTTAAAAGAAATATGATTGCTGGCACTAATTGGATAGTTGGGCCTGGCACACAGGCTGGCAGGCAGTAGAAAAGTGCAATTCAATGGCACAAGCAAACTGAGGATTAAGATCAACAATCAAATTTTTTTTAATTTTAATTAGTAACTATACTGTGACAACAATTATGATTGGTGTAAATAGTTGGCAAGACGGCCTGGCACAAAAGGCTGGCAGGCAGGAGGTAGATGCAATTCAAGGACACTAGGAGACTGATTACTGACAGTCAAAACAGTGATGATTGACAATTTTTGCAATACTGTTAAAAGAAATATGATTGCTGGCAACAATTGGCTAGGTGGGCCTGGCTCACAACAGGCTGCAAGGCAGCAGGAAAGTGCTAGTCAATGGCACCAGCAAACTGAGGATTCTCAACAACTATTACCAATAATTTTATTTTATAATTATTAAGAATACTGTCACAGCAACTATGATTGGTGTAAATATTTTTCAAGTAGGCCTGGCACACAGGCTTGGAAGGCAGTAGAAAAGTGCAATTCTAGGGCACGAGCAAACTGAGGATTAAGATCATCAACAATCAAGATTTTTTTAATTGAAATTAGTAACTATACTGTGACCAAAAATTATGATTGTTGTAAATAGTTGGCAAGACGGCCTGGCACAAAAGGATGGCAGGCAGGAGGTAGATGCAATTCAAGGACACTAGGAGACTGATTACTGACAGTCAAAACAGTGATGATTGACAATTTTTGCAATACTGTTAAAAGAAATATGATTGCCTGCAACAAATGGCTAGGTGGGCCTGGCTCACAGCAGGCTGCAAGGCAGGAGGAAAGTGCTATTCAATGGCACCAGCAAACTGAGGATTCACAACAACTATTACCAAAAAATTTAATTTTTAATTATTAGAATACTGTCACAACAAATATGATTGGTGTAAATATTTTTTAAGTAGGCCTGGCACACAGGCTTGGAAGGCTGTAGAAAAGTGCAATTCTAGGGCATGAACAAACTGAGGATTAAGATCATCAACAATCAAGATTTTTTTATTTTTAATTAGTAACTATACTGTGACAAAAAATTAGGATTGGTGTAAATAGTTGGCAAGACGGCCTGGCACAAAAGGCTGGCAGGCAGGAGGTAGATGCAATTCAAGGACACTAGGAGACTGATTACTGACAGTCTAAACAGTGATGATTGACAATTTTTGCAATACTGTTAACAGAAATATGATTGCTGACAACAATTGGCTAGGTGGGCCTGGCTCACAGCAGGCTGCAAGGCAGGAGGAAAGTGCTATTCAATGGCACCAGCAAACTGAGGATTCACAACAACTATTACCAAAAAATTTAATTTTTAATTATTAGAATACTGTCACAACAAATATGATTGGTGTAAATATTTTTTAAGTAGGCCTGGCACACAGGCTTGGAAGGCTGTAGAAAAGTGCAATTCTAGGGCATGAGCAAACTGAGGATTAAGATCATCAACAATCAAGATTTTTTTATTTTTAATTAGTAACTATACTGTGACAACAATTATGATTGGTGTAAATAGTTGGCAAGACGGCCTGCCACAAAAGGCTGGCAGGCAGGAGGTAAATGCAATTCAAGGACACTAGGAGACTGATTACTGACAGTCAAAACAGTGATGATTGACAATTTTTGAAATACTGTTAACAGAAATATGATTGCTGGCAACAATTGGCTAGGTGGGCCTGGCTTACAGCAGGCTGCAAGGCAGGAGGAAAGTGCTATTCAATGGCACCAGCAAACTGAGGATTCACAACAACTATTACCAAAAAAATTAATTTTTAATTATTAGAATACTGTCACAACAAATATGATTGGTGTAAATATTTTTCAAGTAGGCCTGGCACACAGTCTTGGAAGGAAGTAAAAAAGTGCAATTCTAGAGCACGAGCAAACTGAGGATTAAGATCATCAACAATCAATAATTTTTTAATTTTAATTTGTAACTATACTGTGACAACAATTATGATTGGTGTAAATAGTTGGCAAGACGGCCTGGCACAAAAGGCTGGCAGGCAAGAGGTAAATGTAATTCAAGGACACTAGGAGACTGATTACTGACAGTCAAAACAGTGATGATTGACAATTTTTGCAATACTGTTAACAGAAATATGATTGCTGGCAACAATTGGCTAGGTGGGCCTAGCTCACAGCAGGCTGCAAGGCAGGAGGAAAGTGCTATTCAATGGCACCAGCAAACTGAGGATTCACAAGAACTATTACCAAAAATTTTAATTTTTAATTATTAGAATACTGTCACAACAAATATGATTGGTGTAAATATTTTTTAAGTAGGCCTGGCACACAGGCTTGGAAGGAAGTAAAAAAGTGCAATTCTAGCGCACGAGCAAACTGAGGATTAAGATCATCAACAATCAAGATTTTTTTAATTTTAATTAGTAACTATACTGTGACAAAAAATTAGGATTGGTGTAAATAGTTGGCAAGACGGCCTGGCACAAAAGGATGGCAGGCAGGAGGTAGATGGAATTCAAGGACACTAGGAGACTGATTACTGACAGTCTAAACAGTGATGATTGACAATTTTTGCAATACTGTTAACAGAAATATGATTGCTGACAACAATTGGCTAGGTGGGCCTGGCTCACAGCAGGCTGCAAGGCAGGAGGAAAGTGCTATTCAATGGCACCAGCAAACTGAGGATTCACAACAACTATTACCAAAAATTTTAATTTTTAATTATTAGAATACTGTCACAACAAATATGATTGGTGTAAATATTTTTTAAGTAGGCCTGGCACACAGGCTTGGAAGGCTGTAGAAAAGTGCAATTCTAGGGCATGAGCAAACTGAGGATTAAGATCATCAACATCAAGATTTTTTTAATTTTAATTAGTAACTATACTGTGACAAAAAATTAGGATTGGTGTAAATAGTTGGCAAGACGGCCTGCCACAAAAGGATGGCAGGCAGGAGGTAGATGCAATTCAAGGACACTAGGAGACTGATTACTGACAGTCTAAACAGTGATGATTGACAATTTTTTAAATACTGTTAACAGAAATATGATTGCTGGCAACAATTGGCTAGGTGGGCCTGGCTCACAGCAGGCTGCAAGGCAGGAGGAAAGTGCTATTCAATGGCACCAGCAAACTGAGGATTCACAAAAACTATTACCAAAAATTTTAATTTTTAATTATTAGAATACTGTCACAACAAATATGATTGGTGTAAATATTTTTCAAGTAGGCCTGGCACACAGTCTTGGAAGGAAGTAAAAAAGTGCAATTCTAGGGCACGAGCAAACTGAGGATTAAGATCATCAACAATCAATAATTTTTTAATTTTAATTTGTAACTATACTGTGACAACAATTATGATTGGTGTAAATAGTTGGCAAGACGGTCTGGCACAAAAGGCTGGCAGGCAGGAGGTAAATGCAATTCAAGGACACTAGGAGACTGATTACTGACAGTCTAAACAGTGATGATTGACAATTTTTGCAATACTGTTAACAGAAATATGATTGTTGGCAACAATTGGCTAGGTGGGCCTGGCTCACAGCAGGCTGCAAGGCAGGAGGAAAGTGCTATTCAATGGCACCAGCAAACTGAGGATTCACAAGAACTATTACCAAAAATTTTAATTTTTAATTATTAGAATACTGTCACAACAAATATGATTGGTGTAAATATTTTTTAAGTAGGCCTGGCACACAGGCTTGGAAGGAAGTAAAAAAGTGCAATTCTAGGGCACGAGCAAACTGAGGATTAAGATCATCAACAATCAAGATTTTTTTAATTTTAATTAGTAACTATACTGTGACAAAAAATTAGGATTGGTGTAAATAGTTGGCAAGACGGCCTGGCACAAAAGGATGGCAGGCAGGAGGTAGATGCAATTCAAGGACACTAGGAGACTGATTACTGACAGTCTAAACAGTGATGATTGACAATTTTTGCAATACTGTTAACAGAAATATGATTGCTGACAACAATTGGCTAGGTGGGCCTGGCTCACAGCAGGCTGCAAGGCAGGAGGAAAGTGCTATTCAATGGCACCAGCAAACTGAGGATTCACAACAACTATTACCAAAAATTTAAATTTTTAATTATTAGAATACTGTCACAACAAATATGATTGGTGTAAATATTTTTTAAGTAGGCCTGGCACACAGGCTTGGAAGGCTGTAGAAAAGTGCAATTCTAGGGCACGAGCAAACTGAGGATTAAGATCATCAACAATCAAGATTTTTTTAATTTTAATTAGTAACTATACTGTGACAAAAAATTAGGATTGGTGTAAATAGTTGGCAAGACGGCCTGCCACAAAAGGATGGCAGGCAGGAGGTAGATGCAATTCAAGGACACCAGGAGACTGATTACTGACAGTCTAAACAGTGATGATTGACAATTTTTGCAATACTGTTAACAGAAATATGATTGCTGACAACAATTGGCTAGGTGGGCCTGGCTCACAGCAGGCTGCAAGGCAGGAGGAAAGTGCTATTCAATGGCACCAGCAAACTGAGGATTCACAAAAACTATTACCAAAAATTTTTATTTTTAATTATTAGAATACTGTCACAACAAATATGATTGGTGTAAATATTTTTCAAGTAGGCCTGGCACACAGTCTTGGAAGGAAGTAAAAAAGTGCAATTCTAGGGCACGAGCAAACTGAGGATTAAGATCATCAACAATCAATAATTTTTTAATTTTAATTTGTAACTATACTGTGACAACAATTAAGATTGGTGTAAATAGTTGGCAAGACGGTCTGGCACAAAAGGCTGGCAGGCAGGAGGTAAATGCAATTCAAGGACACTAGGAGACTGATTACTGACAGTCTAAACAATGATGATTGACAATTTTTGCAATACTGTTAACAGAAATATGATTGTTGGCAACAATTGGCTAGGTGGGCCTGGCTCACAGCAGGCTGCAAGGCAGGAGGAAAGTGCTATTCAATGGCACCAGCAAACTGAGGATTCACAAGAACTATTACCAAAAATTTTAATTTTTAATTATTAGAATACTGTCACAACAAATATGATTGGTGTAAATATTTTTTAAGTAGGCCTGGCACACAGGCTTGGAAGGAAGTAAAAAAGTGCAATTCTAGGGCACGAGCAAACTGAGGATTAAGATCATCAACAATCAAGATTTTTTTAATTTTAATTAGTAACTATACTGTGACAAAAAATTAGGATTGGTGTAAATAGTTGGCAAGACGGCCTGGCACAAAAGGATGGCAGGCAGGAGGTAGATGGAATTCAAGGACACTAGGAGACTGATTACTGACAGTCTAAACAGTGATGATTGACAATTTTTGCAATACTGTTAACAGAAATATGATTGCTGACAACAATTGGCTAGGTGGGCCTGGCTCACAGCAGGCTGCAAGGCAGGAGGAAAGTGCTATTCAATGGCACCAGCAAACTGAGGATTCACAACAACTATTACCAAAAATTTTAATTTTTAATTATTAGAATACTGTCACAACAAATATGATTGGTGTAAATATTTTTTAAGTAGGCCTGGCACACAGGCTTGGAAGGCTGTAGAAAAGTGCAATTCTAGGGCATGAGCAAACTAAGGATTAAGATCATCAACAATCAAGATTTTTTTAATTTTAATTAGTAACTATACTGTGACAAAAAATTAGGATTGGTGTAAATAGTTGGCAAGATGGCCTGCCACAAAAGGATGGCAGGCAGGAGGTAGATGCAATTCAAGGACACTAGGAGACTGATTACTGACAGTCTAAACAGTGATGATTGACAATTTTTTAAATATTGTTAACAGAAATATGATTGCTGGCAACAATTGGCTAGGTGGGCCTGGCTCACAGCAGGCTGCAAGGCAGGAGGAAAGTGCTATTCAATGGCACCAGCAAACTGAGGATTCACAAAAACTATTACCAAAAATTTTAATTTGTAATTATTAGAATACTGTCACAACAAATATGATTGGTGTAAATATTTTTCAAGTAGGCCTGGCACACAGTCTTGGAAGGAAGTAAAAAAGTGCAATTCTAGGGCACGAGCAAACGGAGGATTAAGATCATCAACAATCAATAATTGTTTAATTTTAATTTGTAACTATACTGTGACAACAATTATGATTGGTGTAAATAGTTGGCAAGACGGTCTGGCACAAAAGGCTGGCAGGCAGGAGGTAAATGCAATTCAAGGACACTAGGAGACTGATTACTGACAGTCTAAACAGTGATGATTGACAATTTTTGCAATACTGTTAACAGAAATATGATTGTTGGCAACAATTGGCTAGGTGGGCCTGGCTCACAGCAGGCTGCAAGGCAGGAGGAAAGTGCTATTCAATGGCACCAGCAAACTGAGGATTCACAAGAACTATTACCAAAAAATTTAATTTTTAATTATTAGAATACTGTCACAACAAATATGATTGGTGTAAATATTTTTTAAGTAGGCCTGGCACACAGGCTTGGAAGGAAGTAAAAAAGTGCAATTCTAGGGCACGAGCAAACTGAGGATTAAGATCATCAACAATCAAGATTTTTTTAATTTTAATTAGTAACTATACTGTGACAAAAAATTAGGATTGGTGTAAATAGTTGGCAAGACGGCCTGGCACAAAAGGATGGCAGGCAGGAGGTAGATGCAATTCAAGGACACTAGGAGACTGATTACTGACAGTCTAAACAGTGATGATTGACAATTTTTGCAATACTGTTAACAGAAATATGATTGCTGACAACAATTGGCTAGGTGGGCCTAGCTCACAGCAGGCTGCAAGGCAGGAGGAAAGTGCTATTCAATGGCACCAGCAAACTGAGGATTCACAACAACTATTACCAAAAATTTTAATTTTTAATTATTAGAATACTGTCACAACAAATATGATTGGTGTAAATATTTTTCAAGTAGGCCTGGCACATAGTCTTGCAAGGAAGTAAAAATGTGCAATTCTAGGGCACGAGCAAACTGAGGATTAAGATCATCAACAATCATGAATTTTTTAATTTTAATTAGTAACTGTACTGTGACAAAAAATTAGGATTGGTGTAAATAGTTGGCAAGACGGCCTGGCACAAAAGGCTGGCAGGCAGGAGGTAGATGCAATTCAAGGACACTAGGAGACTGATTACTGACAGTCAAAACAGTGATGATTGACAATTTTTGCAATACTGTTAAAAGAAATATGATTGCTGGCAACAATTGGCTAGGTGGGCCTGGCTCACAGCAGGCTGCAAGGCAGGAGGAAAGTGCTATTCAATGGCACCAGCAAACTGAGGATTCACAACAACTATTAACAAAAATTTTAATTTTTAATTATTAAGAATACTGTCACAACAAATATGATTGGTGTAAATATTTTTCAAGTAGGCCTGGCACACAGTCTTGCAAGGAAGTAAAAAAGTGCAATTCTAGGGCACGAGCAAACTGAGGATTAAGATCATCAACAATCAAGATTTTTTTAATTTTAATTTGTAACTATACTGTGACAACAATTATGATTGGTGTAAATAGTTGGCAAGACGGCATGGCACAAAAGGCTTGCAGGCATGAGGAAAATGCAATTCAAGGACACTAGGAGACTGATTATTGACAGTCAAAACAGTGATGATTGACAATTGTTGCAATACTGTTAAAAGAAATATGATTGCTGGCAATAATTGGCTAGGTGGGCTGGGCACACAGCAGGCTGCAAGGCAGGAGGAAAGTGCTATTCACTGGCACCAGCAAACTGAGGATTCACAACAACTATTACCAACAATTTTAATTTTTAATTATTAAGAATACTGTCACAACAACTATGATTGGTGTAAATATTTTTCAAGTAGGCCTGGCACACAGGCTTGGAAGGCAGTAGAAAAGTGCAATTCTAGGGCACGAGCAAACTGAGGATTAAGATCAACACTAAAAAATTTTTTTATTTAAATTACTAACTATACTGTCTGTGACAACAATTATGATTGGTGTAAATAGTTGGCTAGACGGCCTGGCACAAAAGGCTGGCAGTGGCAGGCAGGAGGTAAATGAAATTCAATGGCACTAAAAGACTGAATATTTGCAGTCCAAAAAATTATGATTTTTTTTTTAATTACTGTTACAAGAATTGTGATTGGTTCCACTAATTGGCTACTTGGGCCTGGCAGACAGGCTGGCAGATATGAGTCGTGGATGGTAGGTAGGGCAGCAATTTAACACAGTATGCTGTGTAAGTGACAAAAACACAGGACTGATAGAAAATTAAGTTAGATTACACTAGCAAAATATTTTAAAATTTTAGATTTTAATATTAAAATTATGTTAAGAAGTGCAATGCACATATGACTCTATGAGTGGTCGCACTGGCTGGCTGCTATGTAGGGCAGCAATTATAACAACAGTATGCTGTGTAAGTCAGATAGACAGTTAGACACAGGCCTGATAGAAAATACAATTAGATTACACTAGCATAATGATTTAAAGACTTTTTTTTGGAAATTTTAAGAAAAAGGTTAAGCACATACATATGAGTCGTGGCTGATAGCCTTGGAAGGGCAGCTATTAAAAACAGTAGGCTCTGTAAGTCGGATACACACACGCCTGATAGAAAATACTATTAGATTACACTAGAAAAATGATTGAAATTATTTTTTTGGGGGGGAAATTAAAAAAAGGTTAAACACATATGAGTCGTGGCTCATAGACTAGGGAGGGCAGCAAGTAAACACAGTAGGCTCTGTATGTCAGCAAAACACACAGGCCGGATAGAAAATTATATTAGGTTACACTAGCAAACCAATTTAAACTTTTTTTTTTATATATATTAAAATTAAGGGGAAGAAGAATAGATATGAGTGCTGGTTGGCTGCCTGGCACAGACCAATTAACCAAAAGACTGAAAAAAAATGAGGTATATTAATGGTATATTAATGCTGAGTGAGCCTGACAGACACAGGCATGATAGTAAATGTAATTAGATTACACTAGCAAAATATTTTTTTGTGTGTTTTTTTTTTTTTTTTTTTAATTTAAAATAATGTTATAAATGGATATTAACACTGGTGGCTGCTGGCTGGCACAGAGCAATGAACCAGAGTATATGCTGTGTGACACTGGCCTGATAGAAAATGAAAAAAAATTAGACTAGAAAAATAATTAAATTTTTGGGTTAGTTAAATTTAAACTAATGTTGTTAGGGAGATATCAGTGGTGGCAGTAGTCACAGCATATGCTGTGAGCCTTAAACACACAGCTGAAAGCCAGGCAAATGCTAATAAAAAAAAATAGAAAAAAAAAAAAAAAAACGGCACGAAATATAGCCCTAAAAAGGGCTTTTTGGGGTGCTGTGCTTGCAGCAGAGATGAGTGGAGTCCTTCTGGACTGTTAATACACTAGCCTAGCTATGTTTTTCCTATTAATGTCAGGAGCAAAAACACAACACGTCCTCTCATTAAAAAAGCAAAGTCGTTATGAGTCTAAAATGGCGGATTCCGAGTAGCTGGGAGTGTCTGTGAGGGAGTGTCTGATGTTGATTGGCTCTAATGTGTCAGGCGGCTGTGACATAAAGGGTCAAAGTTTCCACAATGATGACACATAGGGGCGGATCGAACATCGCCATGTGTTCGCCCACAAACACGAACAAGCTATGTTCGCTGTGAACCGTTCGCGGGCGAACAGTTCGGGACATCACTAATCGCAAACACTATATTAAATCTATTAACCCCTAATCTGCTGCCCACTAAAATCACGACTATTAAACAAATTTATTAACCCCTAATCTGCCGCACCCGACAACGCCGACACTAATAAAAATTATTTACCCCTATTCCGCCGCTCCCCGACGTCACCGCCACTATAATAAAGCTATTAACCCCTATTCCGCTGCTCCCCGACATCATCGACACTATAATAAAGCTATTAACCCATATTCCGCCGCCCCCCGACATCGTCGACACTATAATAAAGTTATTAACTCCTAAACCTCCGGCCTCCCACATCTCCGCAACTAAATAAACCTATTAACCCCTAAACCTCCAGCCTCCCACATCTCTGCCACTAAATAATACTTTTAACCCCTAAACCGCCAGCCCCACACAACGCAAAACACTAGATTAAACTATTAACCCCTAAACCTGATACCCCCTAACTTTAAATTAAAATGACAATATAACTTTTTTTAAATAAATAAAACTTACCTGTGAAATAAAAATAAAGCTAACATTAAACTATAAATTAACCTAACCTTACTATTCTAATAAAATAAAAATTACTACCAATTAAAAATACTAAATTACAAATTTAAGAAAACCTAACACTACAAGAAAAATAAAAAAATCTAAAATTACAAAAAATAATAAACACTAACGGCTAGATTACGAGTTGTGCGTTAGGGTAAAAGAGCAGCGTTAACAGGTCCTAACGCTGTTTTTTTATGCCCACTGGTATTACGAGTCTTGAAGGTTTAGGGTCACCACACACTTTTTTGGCCTTACCGCAAAACGACTTACGTAAACTTCGTAAAGTCTTTTTTCTATGGGACTTCCATAGTGCCAGTATTACGAGTCTGTCCTGGGAGGCCAAAAAGTGAGAGGTACACCCTACACTGTCAAGAGTCCTAACGCATTTAAAAGTCAGTAGTTATAAGTTTAATGGTACAACGCCGTAGCATAAAACTCATAACTAAAGTGCTAAAAAGTACACTAACACCCATAAACTACCTATTAACCCCTAAACCGAGGCCCTCCTGCATTGCAAACACTATAAGAAAATTTTTAACCCCTAATCTGCCGCTCTATACTTATGATCCCGTAATCTGCTGTCCCCAACATCGCCGACACCTACATTATATTTATTAACCCCTAATCTGCCGCCCCCAACATCGCCGCCACTATAATAAACATATTAACTCCTAACCCACCGCTCTCCCGCCTCGCAAACACTAGTAAATATTATTAACCCCTAATCTGCCATCCGTAACATTGCCGCCACCACCCTACATTTATTAACCCCTAATCTGCAGCCCCTAACGTCGCCGCCACTATACTAAATGTATTAACCCCTAAACCTAAGTCTAACCCTAACACCCCCTAACAAATATAATTTAAATAAATCCAAATAAAATTACTATAATTAACTAAATTATTCCTATTTAAAACTAAATACTTACCTGGAAAATAAACCCTAACGCCTAGATTTAGAGTTCTGCGGTAGCTGTCAAAACCAGCGTTAAGGGGTCCTAACGCTGCTTTTGGCCGCCCGCTGGTATTTAGAGTCAGCCAGGAAAGGGTCTAACGCTCACTTTCCAGCCGCGACTTTTCCATACCGCAGATCCCCTTACGCCAATTGCGTATCCTATCTTTTCAATGGAATCTTCCTAACGCCAGTATTTAGAGTCTTGGCTGAAGTGAGTGTTAGAACTCTAACGACAAGACTCCAGCCGCAGAAAAAAGTCAGGAGTTAAGAGCTTTCTGGGCTAACGCCTGTTCATAAAGCTCTTAACTACTGTGCTCTAAAGTACACTAACACCCATAAACTACCTATGTACCCCTAAACCGAGGTCCCCCCACATCACCGCCACTCTAATAAAAAATTTTAACCCCTAATCTGCCGACCGCACACCGCCGCCACCTACATTATCCCTATAAACCCCTAATCTGCTGCCCCTAACACCGCCGACACCTACATAATATTTATTAACCCCTAATCTGCCCCCCCCAACGTTGCCGCTACCTTACCTACACTTATTAACCCCTAATCTGCCGACCGGACCTCGCCGCCACTATTATAAATGTATTAACCCCTAAACCGCTTCACTCCCGCCTCGCAAACCCTATAATAAATTTTATTAACCCCTAATCTGCCCTCCCTAACATCGCCGCCACCTAACTTCAAGTATTAACCCCTAATCTGCCGACCGGACCTCACCGCTACTATAATAAATGTATTAACCCCTAAAGCTAAGTCTAACCCTAACACCCCCCTAAGTTAAATATAATTTTAATTTAACGAAATAAATTATTTCTTATTAAATAAATTAATCCTATTTAAAAATAAATACTTACCTATCAAATAAACCCTAATATAGCTACAATATAACTAATAATTCCATTGTAGCTATTTTAGGATTTATATTTATTTTACAGGCAACTTTGTATTTATTTTAACTAGGTACAATAGCTATTAAATAGTTAATAACCCACATACCCCTAATCTAACCCTCCCAAACCCTTCTTAAAAAACCTAACACTAAGCCCCTGAAGATCTCCCTACCTTGTATTCACCCAGACGGGTATCACCGATCCGTCCAGAAGAGGGTCCGAAGTCTTCATCCTATCCGGCAAGAAGAGGTCCTCCAGAGGATCCGAAGTCTTCATCCTATCCGGCAAGAAGAGGTCCTCCAGAGGGTCCAAAGTCTTCATCCAGGCGGCATCTTCTATCTTCTTCCATCCGGAGCGGAGCGGGTCCATCTTGAAGCAGCCGACGCGGAGCCATCCTTCCTCACCGACGGACTAATGACGAATGAAGGTTCCTTTAAATGACGTCATCCAAGATGGCGTCCCTCAAATTCTGATTGGCTGATAGGATTCTATCAGCCAATCGGAATTAAGGTAGGAAAAATCTGATTGAGCTTGCATTCTGTTCCGATCAGCCAATAGAATGCAAGCTCAATCTGATTGGCTGATTGGATCAGCCAATCGGATTGAACTTGATTCTGATTGGCTGATTCAATCAGCCAATCAGATTTTTCCTACCTTAATTCTGATTGGCTGATAGAATCCTATCAGCCAATCGGAATTCGAGGGACGCCATCTTGGATGACGTCATTTAAAGGAACCTTCATTCGGTGTTAGGACGTCGGAAAAAGAGGATGGATCCGCGCCGGCTGCTTCAAGATGGACCCGCTCCGGATGGAAGAAGATAGAAGATGCCGCCTGGATGAAGACTTTGGACCCTCTGGAGGACCTCTTCTTGCCGGATAGGATGAAGACTTAGGACCCTCTGGAGGACCACTTCTTGCCGGATAGAATGAAGACTTCGGACCCTCTGAAAGACGGATCGGTGATACCCGGCTGGGTGAATACAAGGTAGGGAGATCTTCAGGGGCTTAGTGTTAGTTTTTTTAAGGGGGCTTTGGGTGGGTTAGATTAGGGATTTACAGACAAAAGAGCTGATTTCTTTGGGGCATGCCCCGCAAAAAGCCCTTTTAAGGGCTGGTAAGGTAATAGAGCTGTTAACTTTTTATTTTAGAATAGGGTAGGGCATTTTTTTATTTTGGGGGGCTTTGTTATTTTTTTAGGGGGCTTAGAGTAGGTGTAATTAGCTTAAAATTCTTGTAATCTTTTTTTATTTTTTGTAATTTAGTGTTTGTTTGTTTTTTGTAATTTAGTTTAGTTGATTTAATTGTAGGTAATTGTAGGTAGTTTAGTTAATTAATTTATTGATAGTGTAGTGTTAGGTTTAATAGTAACTTAGGTTAGGATTTATTTTACAGGTAATTTTGTAATTATTTTAACTAGGTAGCTATTAAATAGTTAATAACTATTTAATAGCTATTGTACCTAGTTAAAATAAATACAAAGTTGCCTGTAAAATAAATATAAATGCTAAAATAGCTATAATATAATTATTCGTTATATTGTAGCTATATTAGGGTTTATTTTACAGGTAAGTATTTAGCTTTAAATAGGAATACTTTATTTAATAAGAGTTAATTTATTTCGTTAGAATAAAATTATATTTAACTTAGGGGGGTGTTAGGGTTAGGGTTAGACTTATCTTTAGGGGTTAATACATTTATTAGAGTAGCGGCGAGGTCCGGTCGGCAGATTAGGGGTTAATACTTGAAGTTAGGTGTCAAAGATGTTAGGGAGGGCAGATTAGGGGTTAATAAAATTTATTATAGGGGTTGCGAGACGGGAGTGAGGCGGTTTAGGAGTTAATAGATTTATTATAGTGGCGGCGAGATCCGCTCGGCAGATTAGGGGTTAATAAGTGTAGGTAAGGTAGCGGCGACGTTGGGGGGGGCAGATTAGGGGTTAATAAATATAATATAGGTGTCGGCGATGTTAGGGGCAGCAGATTAGGGGTACATAGGTATAATGTAGGTTGCGGCGGTGTCCGGAGCGGCAGATTAGGGGTTAATAATATAATGCAGGTGTCAGCGATAGCGGGTGCGGCAGATTAGGGGTTAATAAGTGTAAGGTTAGGGTTGTTTAGACTCGGGGTTCATGTTAGGGTGTTAGGTGCAGACTTAGGAAGTGTTTCCCCATAGGAAACAATGGGGCTGCGTTAGGAGCTGAACGCTGCTTTTTTGCAGGTGTTAGGTTTTTTTTCAGCTCAAACTGCCCCATTGTTTCCTATGGGGGAATCGTGCACGAGCACGTTTTTCAAGCTGGCCGCTACCGTAAGCAACGCTGGTATTTAGAGTTGAAGTGGCGGAAAATTATGCTCTATGCTCCCTTTTTGGAGCCTAACGCAGCCATTCAGACAACTCTAAATACCAGCGTTATTTAAAAGGTGTGGGGGGAAAAAAACACGCGTAGCTAATGCACCCCTTTGGCCGCAAAACTCTAAATCTAGGTGTAAGATAGCTACAATATAACTAATAGTTACATTGTATCTAGCTTAGGGTTTATTGTTATTTTACAGGCAAGTTTGTATTTATGTTAACTAGGTAGAATAGTTATTAAATAGTTATTAACTATTTAATAACTACCTAGCTAAAATAAATACAAAAGTACCTGTAAAATAAAACCTAACCTAAATTACAATAACACCTAACACTAAACTATAATTAAATAAATTAACTAAATTAAATACAATTACCTAAATTAAATTAAATTAGCTAAAGTACAAAAACTTTTTGTGGGGCATTGCCCCAAAGTAATCAGCTCTTTTACCTGTAAAAAAAGATACAAACAACCCCCCCAACAGTAAAACCCACACAACCAATCCCCCAAATAAAATACTATCTAAAAAACCTAAGCTCTTTTGCGGCCTAAACCCTAATCTAAAAAATAAAACCCCCCCAATAAACCCTTAAAAAAACCTAACACTAACCCCCATGAAGATCAACTTACTGTTCTGAAGATCCGACATCCATCCTCAAGGAAGGGGCAGAAGCCTTCATCCAACTGGGCCGAAGTCCTCAACGAAGCCGGGAGAAGTCTTCATCCAGGCCGGGCGAAGTGGTCCTCTAGACGGGCAGAAGTCTTCATCCAGACGGCATCTTCTATCTTCATCCATCCGATGCGGAGCGGGTCCATCTTCAAGACATCCGACGTGGAGCATCCTCTTCATCTGATGGACTAACGACGAATGAAGGTACCTTTAAGTGATGTTATCCAAGATGGTGTCCCTTAGATTCCGATTGTCTGATAGAATTCTATCAGCCAATCAGAATTAAAGTAGAAAAATCAATCAGCCAATAGGATTGAAGTTCAATCATATTGGCTGATCCAATCAGCCAATAGGATTGAGCTTGCATTCTATTGGCTGTTCCAATCAGACAATAGAATGCAAGCTCAATCCTATTGGCTGATTGGATCAGCCAATAGGATTGAACTTCAATCCTATTGGCTGATTGCATCAGCCAATAGGATTGAACTTCAATCCTATTGGCTGATTGCATCAGCCAATAGGAATTTTTTCTACCTTAATTCCGATTGGCTGGAAGAATTCTATCTATTGGATGACGTCACTAAAAGGTACCTTCATTCGTCATTAGTCCGTCGGATGAAGAGGAAGCTCCGAGTCGGATGTCTTGAAGATGAACCCGCTCCGTGTCGGATGGATGAAGATAGAAGAGGCTGTCTGGATGAAGACTTCTGCCCGTCTGGAGGACCACTTCGACCGGCTTGGATGAAGACTTCTCCCAGCTTTGTTGAGGACTTCGGCCCGGTTGGATGAAGGCTTCTGCCGCTGCCTTGAGGATGGATGTCGGATCTTCAGAACAGTAAGTTGATCTTCATGGGGGTTAGTGTTAGGTTTTGTTAAGGGTGTATTGGGTGGGTTTTATTTTTTAGATTAGGGTTTGGGCCGCAAAAGAGCTAACTGCCCTTTTAAGGGCAATGCCCATCCAAATGCCCTTTTTCATGGCAATGGGGAGCTTAGATGTTTTTAGATAGTATTTTATTTGGGGGGTTGGTTTTACTGTTGGGGGGGTTGTTTGTATTTTTTTTTACAGGTAAAAGAGCTGATTACTTTGGGGCAAAGACCCGCAAAAGGCCCTTTTAAGGGCTATTGGCAGTTTAGTTTAGGCTAGGGTTTTTTTTTATTTTGGGGGGGCTTTTTTATTTTGATAGGGCTATTAGATTAGGTGTAATTAGTTTAAAATCTTGTAATTTGTTTATTATTTTCTGTAATTTAGTGGGGGGTTTTAGTACTTTAGCTAATTTAATTTAATTTAGTTAATGTATTTAATTATAGTGTAGTGTTAGGTGTTATTGTAACTTAGGTTAGGTTTTATTTTACAGGTACTTTTGTATTTATTTTAGCTAGGTAGTTATTAAATAGTTAATAACTATTTAATAACTATTCTACCTAGTTAAAATAAATACAAACTTGCCTGTGAAATAAAAATAAACCTTAAGCTAGATACAATGTAACTATTTTTTATATTGTAGCTAGCTTAGGGTTTATTTTATAGGTAAGTATTGAGTTTTAAATAGGAATAATTTACACCTAGATTACGAGTTTTGTGGTAACAGGAGTGCGGTGCTAACAAGCAGTTTATGCTCACCGCTCACTTACAGACAGCGCTGGTATTACGGGTTTTTACAAACCCGGCGTTAGCCACAAAAAAGCGAGCAGAGAGCAAAATTGTGCTCCACATCTCACCTCAATACCAGCGCTGCTTAAGTCAGCGGTGAGCTGGCTAAAGGTGCTCATGCACGATTTCCCCATAGGAATCAATGGGGGAGAGCCGGCTGAAAAAAAACCTAACACCTGCAAAAAAGCAGCGTAAAGCTCCTAACGCAGCCCCATTGATTCCTATGTGGAAATAAAATGTATGTTTACACCTAACACCCTAATATGAACCCCGTGTCTAAACACCCCTAATCTTACACTTATTAACCCCTAATCTGCCGCCCTCGACATCGCCAACACCTGCATTATATTGATTAACCCCTAATCTGCCGCTTCGGACACTGCCGCGACCTACATTATAGTTATTAACCCCTAATCTGCCGCCCCCAATGTCGCCGCCACTATACTAAATTTATTAACTGCTAAACATAAGTCTAACCCTAAACCTAACACCCCCTAACTTAAATATAATTTAAATAAATCTAAATAAATATTCCTATCATTAACTAAATTATTCCAATTTAAAACTAAATACTTACCTATAAAATAAACCCTAAGATAGCTACAATATAACTAATAGTTACTTTGTATCTAGCTTAGGGTTTATTTTTATTTTACAGGCAAGTTTGTATTTATTTTAACTAGGTAGAATAGTTATTAAATAGTTCTTAACTATTTAATAACTACCTAGTTAAAATAAAGACAAATTTACCTGTAAAATAAAACCTAACCTAAGTTACAATTACACCTAACACTACACTATAATTAAATTATTTCACTAAATTAAATACAATTAATTACAATTAAATAAAATTATCTAAATTACGAAAAAAACAAAACACTAAATTACAGAAAATAATAAAATAATTACATGAATTTTAAACTAATTACACCTAATCTAATCCCCCTAATAAAATAAAAAAAGCCTACCAAAATAATAAAAAGCCCTACCCTATACTAAATTACAAATAGCCCTTAAAAGGACCTTTTGCGGGGCATTGCCCCAAAGTAATCAGCTCTTTTACCTGTAAAAAAAGTACAAATCCCCCCCCCAACATTAAAACCCACCACCCACACAACCAACCCTACTCTAAAACCCACCCAATCCCCCCTTAAGAAACCTAACACTAACCCCTTGAAGATCACCTTACCGGGAGACATCTTCACCCAACCGGGCCGAAGTCCTCAACGAAGCCGGGAGAAGTCTTCATACAACCGGGCAGAAGTGGTCCTCTAGACGGGCAGAAGTCTGCATCCAGACGGCATATTCTATCTTCATCCATCCGGCGCGGAGCGGGTCCATCTTCAAAACATCAGACGCGGAGCATCCTCTTCTTTCCACGGCTGACGACTGAATGAAGGTTCCTTTAAATGACATCATCCAAGATGGCGTCTCTTCAATTCCGATTGGCTGCTAGAATTCGATCAGCCAATCGGAATTAAGGTAGAAAAAATCCCATTGGCTGATGCAACCAGCTAATAGGATTGAGCTTGCATTCTATTGGCTGATTGGAACAGCCAATAGAATGCGAGCTCAATCCTATTGGCTGTTCCAATCAGCCAATAGGATTGAAGTTCAATCCTATTGGCTGATTGCATCAGCCAATAGGATTTTTTTCTACCTTAATTCCGAATGGCTGATAGAATTCTATCAGCCAATCGGAATTGAAGGGACGCCATCTTGGATGACGTCATTTAAAGGAACCTTCATTCAGTCACCAGCCGTGGAAAGAAGAGGATGCTCCGCGTCGGATGTCTTTAAGATGGACCCGCTCTGCGCCGGATGGATGAAGATAGAAGATGCCATCTGGATGAAGACTTATGCCCGTCTGGAGGACCACTTCTGCCTGGTTGGATGAAGAATTCTCCTGGCTTCATTGAGGACTTCGGCCTGGTTAGGTGAAGACGTCTTCCGGTAAGGTGATCTTCAAGGGGTTAGTGTTAAGTTTTTAAAGGGGGGATTGGGTGGGTTTTAGAGTAGGGTTGGTTGTGTGGGTGGTGGGTTTTAATGTTGGGGGGGATTTATACTTTTTTTTCGTACTTTAGATAATTTTATTTAATTGTAATTAATTGTATTTAATTTAGTAAAATAATTTAATTATAGTGTAGTGTTAGGTGTAATTGTAACTTAGGTTAGGTTTTATTTTACAGGTAAATTTGTCTTTATTTTAACTAGGTAGTTATTAAATAGTTAATAACTATTTAATAACTATTCTACCTAGTTAAAATAAATACAAAGTTGCCTGTAAAATAAAAATAAACCCTAAGCTAGCTACAATGTAACTATTAGTTATATTGTAGCTAGCTTAGGGTTTATTTTATAGGTAAGTATTTAGTTTTAAATAGGAATAATTTAGTTAATTGTAGTAATTTTATTTATATTTATTTAAATTATATTTAAGTTAGGGAGGGTTAGGGTTAGACTTAGGTTTAGGGGTTAAAAACTTTATTATAGTGGCGGCAACGTTGGGGGCGGCAGATTAAGGGTTAATAAATGTAGGTAGGTGGCGACAATGTTAGGGATGGCAGATTAGGGGTTTAAATATATTTAACTAGTGTTTGCGATGCGGGAGTGCGGTGGTTTAGGGGTTAATATGTTTATTATAGTGGCAACGACGTTGGGGCGGCAGATTAGGGGTTAATAAATGTAGCTGGGGGGGTGGCAACTTTGGGGGTGGCAGGTAAGGGGTTAATAAATATAATTTAGGTGTCGGTGATGTTGAGGGCATCAGATTAGGGGTTCATAAGTATAATGTAGGTGGCGGTGGTGTCCGGAGCGGAAGATTAGGGGTTAAAAATTTTATTTTAGTGTTTTGTGATGCGGGAGGGCCTCAGTTTAGGGGTTAATAGCTAGTTTATGGGTGTTAGTGTACTTTTTAGCACTTAAGTTATGAGTTTTATGCTACAGCGTTGTAGTGTAAAACTTATAACTACTGACTTTTAAATGCGTTAGAAATCTTGACAGGGTAGGCTGTACCGCTCACTTTTTGGCCTCCCAGGACAGACTCGTAATACTGGCGCTATGGAAGTCACATAGAAAAAAGACTTTACAAAGTTTACGTAAGTCGTTTTGCGGTAAGGCCAAAAAAGTGTGCGGTGACCCTAAACCTTCAAGACTCGTAATACCAGCGGGTGTAAAAAAGCAGCGTTAGGACCTGTTAACGCTGCTTTTTTTTGCTTACCGCACAACTCGTAATCTAGCCATTTGTTTTTTAGCCTATAACATTGTGTGTAATTATGTATATAACTATCCCCTGTGATTGGCTTTCTACAGCTATGATTACGACTTTATGCCGAAACGCGTAAGCAAGCCAGCCAGAGGACCCTTGTATTTTGAAAGTCCTGTTTTAATGTTTTTTTTGGAATAAACTTTTATATATTTCTGCTATTGCTCTTTTTTGTGTTTGGACTGAATATATATACTAACACAACCTATAACTACTCACAGTGCTTTATAGTATCTAGGTGGTGAATATATATACTAACACAGCCTATAACTACTCACAGTACTATATAGTATCTAGTGGGTGAATATATATATATATTAACACAGCCTATAACTACTCACAGTGCTTTATAGTATCTAGGGGTGAATATATATATACTAACAGAGCCTATAACTACTCACAGTTCTATATAGTATCTAGCAGGTGAATATATATACTAACACAACCTATAACTACTCACAGCACTATATAGTATCTAGCAGGTGAATATATATACTAACACAGCCTATAACTACTCACAGTACTATATAGTGTCTAGCAGGTGAATATATATATATATATATATATATATATATATATACTAACACAGCCTATAGCTACTCACAGTGCTTTATAGTATCTAGGGGTTAAAGGGACATGAAACCCAAATGTTTTCTTTTATGATTTAGAAAGAGCAGGCAATTTTAAACAACTTTCTAATTTACTTCTATTATCTAATTTGATTTATTCTCTTGATATACTGTGCTGAAAAGCATGTCTAGATATGCTCAGTAGCTGCTGATTGGTTGCCGTACATAGATGCCCCATATGATTGGCTCACCCATGTGCATTGCTATTTCTTCAACAAATGATATCTAAATAATGAAGCAAACTAGATAATAGAAGTAAATTGGAATGTTGTTTAAAATTGTATTCTCTACTTCAGTGTTTTTCAACCAGTGTGCCGTGGCACACTAGTGTGCCGTGAGAGATCCTCAGGTGTGCCACGGCAGACTGACAACAGTGTGACATATTTTTTAAACTTTGCTTGTTTTTTACTCCCAGTGCAGGGGTAGTTTGTAGGAGGCATGGCATAACAGCACAATACATACAGTATGTGTGTGTGTGTGTGTTTGTATGTATATATATATATATATATGCTGTATTAGGCTACAATGTGTGATTTTTTTAAAATTTTTGGATGGTGGTGTGCCACAGGATTTTTTAATGTAAAAAAGTGTGCCACGGCAAAAAAAAGGTTAAAAATCACTGCTCTACTTGAATCATGAAAGCAAATTTTTGGGTTTAGTGTCCCTTTAATATATATACTAACAAAGTCAATAACTACTCACTGTGCTTTATAGTATCTAGCAGGTGAATATATATATTAACACAGCCTATAGCTACTCACAGTGCTTTCTAGTATATAGCATTTGAAAATATATACTAACACAGCCTATAACTACTCATAGTGCTTTATAGTATTTAGCAGGTGAATATATATATATATATATATATATATATATATATATATATATATATATATATATATATATATAGATATACCAACTCAGCCTATTACTACTCAGTGCTTTATATTATCTAGGGGGTGAATATATATACTAACACAGCCTATAACTGCTCACAGTGCTTTATAGTATCTAGGGGTGAATATATATACCAACACAGCCTATAAATACTCACAGTGCTTTATAGTATCTAGGGGTGAATCTATATACTAACACAGCCTATAACTACTCACAGTACTATATAGTATCTAGGGGTGAATATATATACTAACACAGCCTATAACTACTCACAGTACTATATAGTATCTAGGGGTGAATAGATATACTAACACAGCCTATAACTACTCACAGTGCTTTATAGTATCTAGGGGGTGAATATATATATATATATATATATATATATATATATATATATATATATATATATATATATATATATATATATATATATATATATATACTAACACAGCCTATAAATACTCACAGTGATTTATAGTATCTAGCAGATTAATATATATATATATATATATATATATATATATATATATATATATATATATATATACTAACACAGCCTATAAATACTCACAGTGATTTATAGTATCTAGCAGATGAATATATATATATATATATATATATATATATATATATATATATATATATATATATATATATATATATATATATATATATATATATATACTAACACAGCCTATAAATACTCACAGTGCTTTATAGTATCTAGGGGTGAATATATATATTAACACAGTGTATAACTGCTCACAGTACTTTATAGTATCTAGGGGTGAATATATATATATATACTAACACAGCCTATAAATACTCACAGTGCTTTATAGTATCTAGGGGTGAATATATATATTAACACAGTGTATAACTACTCACAGTGCTTTATAGTATCTAGGGGTGAATATATATATATATATATACTAACACAGCCTATAAATACTCACAGTGCTTTATAGTATCTAGGGGTGAATATATATACTAACACAGCCTATAACTGCTCACAGTGCTTTATAGTATCTAGGGGTGAATATATATATTAACACAGTGTATAACTACTCACAGTGCTTTATAGTATCTAGGGGTGAATATATATATTAACACAGTGTATAACTGCTCACAGTACTTTATAGTATCTAGGGGTGAATATATATATATATATATATATATATATATATATATATATATATATATATATATATATATATATATATATATATATATTAACACAGCCTATAAATACTCACAGTGATTTATAGTATCTAGCAGATGAATATATATATATATATATATATATATATATATATATATATATATATACATATACTAACACAGCCTATAAATACTCACAGTGATTTATAGTATCTAGCAGATGAATATATATATATATATATATATATATATATATATACTAACACAGCCTATAAATACTCACAGTGCTTTATAGTATCTAGGGGTGAATATATATATTAACACAGTGTATAACTACTCACAGTACTTTATAGTATCTAGGGGTGAATATATATATTAACACAGTGTATAACTACTCACAGTGCTTTATAGTATCTAGGGGTGAATATATATATTAACACAGTGTATAACTACTCACAGTGCTTTAGTGCTTTATAGTATATAGGGGGTGAATATATATACTAACACAGCCTATAAATACTCACAGTATATAGCTTTAATTCCCCTCAGTTTATTCATGCATAAAGAATACAATTTATAGTATTTATTGAACGCTGTTTCCCACTTCCTGCCCAGGTCTGTAGAACTTTTTGAATCTCACAATATCTGAGTAATTTCTTATCAGATAAGAGGAACTATATCTTAAACATTTTTATGTAATCCTCTAATACATCCGGGGTGCGCAGACTAATATTCATATTTATTTTTAACAACAAGAGTCCTGCAGCTGAATAAAAAAACATCTGGAAGACCCCTTTATGCGAATTCTAACCGCTACTGACTCGCATAACGTACGTCTAATTTAGAGTCGTTGGTGCCATAAAGTAATGGAATCCGCAGCACAAATAGGAGTCAGTGGAAATATCATTGTACCGATATCCTGAAAAAAGGGCTTTAAAAGGAACATGAAAAACAATATTTAACCTCCCTGTAAATGTTTAATTAAGGCAAATAAAATAACATTGCAATGCAGCTGATTTATTAATGTGCGGGCGGACATTATCTGCTATAGTGATCATATCCGCCACACATCGATAAATTCCGATAGCATACGCTGTCAGCATTTATCATTGCACAAGCATTTCATGTGAAATGCTTGTGCACTGCCGCCCCTGCAAATTCGAGTGGTTATCAATCATCCCGATCTTATCCGATTGGGATGATTGCTGTCTGCCGCCACAAAGGAGGTGGGCGAGGGAAGGAGCAGAAATCTTGAGACCGCTGCTTCTGAACTTATGTTTCAGGGGAACGTGAAACTACGGGGGTAGATTGCAGCATCTGCTGCCCGATAAATCTACCCCATTATGTCTACTTCTACTGTAAAATGCATCTGAATATTCTACTCCCACCAGACTCTGCAACATTAGTAATTGTTTAGCTCAGAGCACAAACTCATTAATATCTGTCCTGCCAGGACACAGGAGACTAAGAACATTCATCCAACCATTCTTTTCTAGAGACAAATCTCTGTACTGTTCTTGGTTTACAAAAGTATTTCACATTAGCTTTTTCAGTGCTGACACATACTGTGGGTATAGGGTCCCTTTATGCTGCAGAATAGCACAAACAGGCCATAGCGTGTAAGCAATATTGTAATCATGGAACATTAAAGCCAGACCAACATTTATTAAAGGGACATAATACCCATGTGTTAAATCACTTGAGAGATGCAGCATAATTGTAAAAAAGCTGAGAAGAAAATATCACCTGAACATCTCTATGTAAAAAAGGAAGGAACTTTACCTCCCAATTTCTCCAGCTCACCAGAGTAAGTGTTCTGTGAATAGTTATTCTTCACCTGCTGTACAACTTTAAGTTGAAAAACAAAAACAATTGCCAATCAGCATCAGCAGTGCTGAGGTTATACTTTGCTTAGATCTCATGAGATTTCATAATAAACTTCCTTAAACTGAATAGGAAAATAACATGACTGTGCCTGTACATGCTTCCATGCTCCCTTGCAAGTCCTGAGACTAGCATCCTGATTGGCTGCTTAAAGCCCATTTACAATGGAGTTTGAATACTTAGGAACTTTTGAGGTAAATATCTTCCTTTTTTACATAGAGATGTTCCGGTGATATTTTCAGCTTTTTACTGCTATAATGCATCACTTTCATGTGCTTCAACATTTTGGTATCATGTCCCTTTAAGATATCTTTAAGATACCTAGCATGCTTATCTGGAATTATCAGAGCAGAAGAATAGAGGAAGAAAACTTTTCTTCCTTGGTCAAACCTATAACAGACATGACCCGTAAAGAGAATGATCCACTCCATTGGTCACCTACTGCCATTAAAGCCTTTTATAGTCTTAAGACTACCTATGCTGCCGCTCCAGTTCTAGCTCATCCTAACCCTGTCCTGCCTTTCGTTCTTGAGGTCGATGCGTCTGAGACTGGAGTAGGTGCCCTCTTGTCTCAACGTCCTACGCCTGACGGTTCCTTGCATCCGTGTGGTTTCTTCTCTACGAAATTGTCTCCAGCAGAGTGCAATTATGAAATTGGCGACAGGGAATTACTTGGCCATATGTCATACTCTGCAAGGGAGCAGGTTCAGGAGTAAGGAGCTGTTGTGCAGAGGTGTCAGGTTTTGGGGTTAATGTTGTGTTTTGTCTGCGGTAGTCTTTCCTTTTAGGCATAATTAAACAGGTACAACATTTTAGGAAATAAAGGAGATGGTTTTATTTATAGGATAAAGCAATGTAGAGATATGCAATTAGATAAGACAAAGTCTATAGGTTGTAATATAAGGCAGGAATACAGTTCTTTGTAATAACAGGCAGGAATGCAGAGCTTTGTAATAACAAACAGGATATTTCCATATGCTGTAGACTGGAACTGTGTAATAACACTCAGGAAAGCAGGGCTTTGTAATAACAAGCAGGATACTTGCATATGCTGTAGAACTGGAACTGTGTAGTATCAGGCAGGAAAGCAGAGCTTGTATAACAGACAGGATACTTGCATATGCTGAAGACTGGAACTGTGTAATAACAAGCAGGAATGCAGAGCCTTGTAATAACAAGCAGGATACTTGCATATGCTGTAGACTGGACACAGTTGTAACAAACTGGAAACTTGCATAAACTGCAAACTGGTACTTTAAGGAAACTTGCATAAACTGCAAACTGGTACTTTAAGGAAGTTTGCATAAACTGCAAACTGGTACTTTGTAGAAACAAACAGGAAACTTGCATAAACTGCAAATTGGAACTTTGTAGAAACAAAGAGGAAACTTGCATAAACTGCAAATTGGAACTTTGTAGAAACAAACAGGACATTTGCATAGACTGCAATTTGGAACTTTGTAGAAACAAACAGGATATTTGCATAAACTGCAAACTGGTACTTTGTAGAAACAAACAGGAAACTTGCATAAACTGCAAATTGGAACTTTGTAGAAACAAAGAGGAAACTTGCATAAACTGCAAATTGGAACTTTGTAGAAACAAACAGGACATTTGCATAGACTGCAATTTGGAACTTTGTAGAAACAAACAGGATATTTGCATAGACTGCAATTTGGAACTTTGTAGAAACAAACAGGATATTTGCATAGACTGCAATTTGGAACTTTGTAGAAACAAACAGGATATTTGCATAGACTGCAATTGGAACTTTGTAGTAAGAAACAGGATATTTGCATAGACTGCAATTTGGAACTTTGTAGAAACAAACAGGATATTTGCATAGACTGCAATTTGGAACTTTGTAGAAACAAACAGGATATTTGCATAGACTGCAATTTGGAACTTTGTAGAAACAAACAGGATATTTGCATAGACTGCAATTTGGAACTTTGTAGAAACAAACAGGATATTTGTATAGACTGCAATTTGGAACTTTGTAGAAACAAACAGGATATTTGCATAGACTGAAATTGGAACTTTGTAGTATCAGGAAACAAGCAAGCAAAAGTACGTGAGTCAGTCCTTAGGAAAGAGAGTTTTAGGCAAGATCAATTGCCAGGAAATCAGTCCCAAAATGAAACACAGTGCCAAGGGATTATCCAGAAGAGTAGTCAGAAATTGAAGCAGAAATCAGGAACCAGGAAATCCAACAAATCTGTATTTCACACAGGATACAGGAGCAGAGAGTCTTTCAGAGTATCACTCTTAATGTCAAGGCACAGAATTGCAAACAATCCTCCCAGATAAAGCAGGCTGCTGATTAAAAGATTTGTTTCAGCTGGCAAGCAGGTGGAGCCAGAGAGCCAAAGTTGCAGCAAACAGAAAAACACAATCTTCTTATCCTGTTATCAAGCCATCTGGCGGCATAGTGGTAAAACAATAGGCTGGGAAAGAACAGCAGCAGAAATATAAACAGGTCTCAGGTTCATTTCCAGGCTGAACCATGACACCATCATTTTGGCACTTAAGGAATGGAGGCATCTTCTCGAGGGTACTAGCATGCCAGTGCTCATTCTTACTGACCACAAGAATTTAACTTATCTATCTGAAGCAAAACGTTTGTCGCCCCGACAGGCCAGATGGGCGCTATTTTTGTCTCGGTTTAATTATGTGGTCTCCTACCTGTCTGGTAGTAAGAATGTTAGGGCTGATGCCCTCTCTCAACAATTTTCGCCTCTGTCCAAGGAGGAGTCTGTACCTACTCCTGTTATACCTCCTGACCATATTTTGGCTACCATACGTACTAATTTGACTTCTCCCTTGGGGGAGGAGATCCTGGCTGCAAAAACCAATGCACCTCCTGAGAAACCTAGTGGTAAGTGTTTTGTTCCTGAGAATCTTCTAACTAAACTTTTGCACACTTACCACTATCCTAAAGTCGCAGGTCACCCAGACAAGAACCAAATGATTTGGTCTGTCACTCGACAATTCTGGTGGCCAGGTCTTCGTTCTGATGTTGCTGCGTATGTTGCCTCCTGCTCAGTTTGTGCACAAAATAAGACTCCTTGATGTCTTCCTGTGGGTCTTCTTCAACCTATTGCTAATGGTGAGCATCCTTGGACACATCTTTCCATGGACTTCAATGTTGAGATCCCTGTTTCCAATGGCAATACTGTTATCCTTATGGTGGTTGACCGTTTTTCTAAAATGTCACATTGCATTCCCTTGATGAAGCTGCCTACCGCTCAGGAGCTTGTTTCAATTTTTGCCCGGGAGGTCTTCCGTTTACATGGGTTACCCAAGGAGATAGTGTCGGACTGGGGTAGCCAGTTTCTCTCCAGATTTTGGCGTTCCTTTTGTGCTAAAATGGGGATCCAGCTTTCCTTCTCCTCGGCATATCACCCTCAATCCAATGGGGCTGTGGAAAGGTCTAATCAAGTTCTGGAACAGTTCCTCCGTTGCTATGTCTCAGATCACCACAATAATTGGTCTGAACTGTTACCTTGGGCAGAGTTTGCTCGTAATAGTGCTATTAATGCTTCCTCCAATATATCCCCGTTCATGGCGAATTATGGGTTTCAACCATCCTTGTTGCCCGATTTATTCATGTCTCAGGGTATTCCGGATTTGGAGGAGCATCTCCGGCAACTCTGTTCCACGTGGGTGCAGATTCAGGATTGCCTTCATCGTTCTATGCAGCGCCAAAAGTTCCAGGCTGATCGTAGGCATCTGCCCGCACCTTCCTACCAGGTTGGTGAGAGAGTTTGGCTGTCCTCCCGTAACTTGAACCTTCGTGTGTGCCTTCCAATAAATTGGCTCCCCGTTATGTTGCTCCTTTTCGAATACTCTGACGGGTTAATCCTGTGGCCTACGCTCTTGACCTTCCTCCTGCTATGCGCATCTCCAATGTTTTTCATGTCTCCCTCTTGAAACCATTGGTTTGTAATTGGTTTACCACTGTGTTGCCTGGTCCCTGTCCTATCTTTGTTGACAACCATGAGGAGTAGGAGGTCAGCAGCATTATTGACTCTCATATGTCCAGGGGCCGTGTACAGTATTTGGTTCACTGGAGAGGCTACGGTCCAGAGGAGCGTTCTGGGGTTCCCTCCTCTGATGTTCATGCTCCCGCCATCCTCCGTGCCTTCCATGCCCGTTTCCCCAATAAGCCTTTTGTCCTCCCGTGGGGGAGGGGTCGTTGAGGGGAGGGTACTGTCAGGGTTTTTTCCCTGTTGTGTTTGCCATGTGCTGCTGGCAGCCATTTTACTCACCTCTCTTCCTGACTATGGTGCATTGTGGGGGATGCTGCTCAATTCCTGCACTTCCTTTTATGGCCAGACTGGTGTGCATCATCCATGTGAGACAGAATGCAGTCTCAGAATTGTGATGTCATCATTTATTATTTAAAGGGCCTCTGTTCAGTATGCTTTGCCTTTGCGTTGTCTCAGACCTGTTTGTGATAGTTCCTGTGTATTACCTGGCTGCCTGACGTCCTTCCTGGTTCCTGATCCCTGGC